>NC_136491.1:86176032-86208532 GCF_053919585.1 Euprymna scolopes
ATTTGGGCTTATGTAGATTGGTGATGTTTTAAACCAGGCACTTCATATATAGTTATATATTGAAGAGTTTTTCCATAAAGCAAGCGCGTGTTTTTATTACGATTTGTTCAGAAGAAAGTTCCGAGTTTTAATTAAAAGAAATATGTTACGAAAATAAAATGTTGCACAATAAATAAGATCGTTTTATTCCAATAACTTTCGCGTATTTGTCTCAGCATATGACTTAATAAAACACAAATAATTGGTAGCTAATGACTATAATAAAGTACATGTAACGAAATATAAGAATAGGATGCGGGCGTAAAGTTATTGGCAATAAATAAGTTCGTTTCTATTTTCTGCGTAATGACAAAAACACGCGAACATTTGATGGTAAATCTCTTCAGTTAAAACCAGAGTTAATTAAACTACATTTTAGTTATATTTAAAAATAAATCCGTTTTATTTTGTTCAGTATACATTCCGTTGATTTGTTTGACATTATAAATAACGGAAAATTTCGGAGCAAACTGTTTCAATTTAAGGTGCTCTTGCGTAATTTGACCCGAATTCTCGTGATTTCCCGTCAAGCCCGGGTCGGGCGAGACCGGTAATCAGCGGTGTCATCCGAGCGTTGTTCAAATGTTGAAACGCTAATTGGACTTTGAAAAGTTATTTATATTTTTAGTATTTTTTTTATTTTATGATTAGTAATTTGTAATGATTTATTTAATTTGAATATGTTTTGTACTTCAATTTCTGGGAATTTGTTTAACCAATAAAAATGCGATATGTAAATAAAAGCATACGACATTACAATTGCAAGAAATTGATTGAACCCCCCAAAAAGCTGGCAAACAACTATATGGTCAGACTCGCCAAACAGAAAAATGACAGGGAAGGAAATAAATCTGTACATGCTAGAAAAACAATGGAAACGCCGTAGCAGACAATTTCATATTGACAGAAAAAGAAATTGCTTTCCCGGTAGCCTCTGGGTACATATTTACTTGAGTTTATGTGGAGACAAAAATTTAGAAACGCTCCTTTTGTCTCCATCATAAATCACATTTCCGAAAGCTACGCGGTTGGGGGGTGGCTTCCTTCCATTTCATCTACTCCATCACCTCCCTTTTTGTTGTAGATGGCTGATCAATAGTTGAGCCGAGTGAAATATTCCTTAGGAAATATCTAGAAAGGTCTACCACCGGAAATTAACAACCGTAAAAAAGCATTATTTCTTGAAAAAAACACATGTTTTTCTATTTCTGTGAGACCCCCCTCCTAAAAAAAATAAAAACTGACTGAATAAAAAGGCTTTATAGTGAAATAAAAACCCCAGAAAATAAGGTTAAAGAAAAACAAAATACTACACTTACACCTAACTTTTATACGGGTAAATAACCTTTTCTTGAAAATCACAATATTTATATAACTTGCTGTTGATAAATATTTTGAAAAAAAAATAGAAATGAATAATAAAATAAATTAAATAAACATATTTCCTTTTTTCAAGGTAGATTTTTTTTTTGTTATTCTGGGATAATTTGCATTTGTATTTTTTTTTCGTTTAGTGTTTCTTTTTTCCTTAGTTTGCGTCTGTTACGCAGCTCGTCTGATACCGATGATTGTCGGTCTCGCCCGATACGGGCTTGACGGGAAATAACGAGAATTCGGGTCAAATTATGCAAGAGTACCTAATTTAATTTACAGTTTGTAACAGGTCATTGGAGTAATATTTCTTCCTTTCTGAAGATGGGTGATGATTAAAACCGACGCCTGTCATATATGTTATATATCAAAGAGTTTAGCTTCAAAATAATTACCTGCTTTTTTACTATTTGTTTCTAAAAAATATGGAATTTTAGTAAAAAGAAATATATTGCAAACATAAAATAGTTGCCAAATCATATTTCTTTCTAGTTCGTTCTATAAACCTCCGTATTGTTTATTAAGGCATCAACATTTTTAAAACGCAAATATCTGGGAGCAAATCTCTTCACTTTAGTCCAGAAGATTAAATAAAACATATATCTTTTAGTTTCATTCGGAAAACTGTCGCATTTTTCGGCATAATAATAAACACACGCAAATGTGTGGAAACTAAACACATCAGTTTTGTTCTAAGTTAAGTAACGTAAGTATATTGTAAAATAATTGTATGTTCTTTCGTTCAATAAACTTTCGATAATTTTTTCTGCATAATTAAAACGTGAGTATTTTGGAGATAAATTCGTCAATTAAGTCAATAGTTAATTACATGTAATTATAGTTCGATTTTGTGTGCCTTCTATATGTGGGATTTTGTCAAACCGCCGTATTTATGTACTGAAGCGTTTGTCTTTCAAATAACTGCGTGTTTTATGCAATTTGTTCTGAAATACAAGAAAAATGCAGATTTTTATTTAAATAAATGTATAAGAGAAACAAAATTGTGCACAAAAATAAGATGGTTTTATTGCTTTCACATAGCAGTCGTACATTTATCTTTAAAAGGTTACCAAGACTTATGGGAAAGATAAAATAATTGATAAAAAAATTTAGTATACATCTAATTTGTTAATGTTTTGTTTCTTTTTTGTTCTTTTCCGTTTTTTTTGTTCTTTTCTTTTTTGATCGATATATATATATATATATATATATATATATATATATAATATATATATATGCATATATATATATGTTAGAGAATAGATCGATAAAGTGAGGAGGTGGTAAATTATATTATAGACATAATGACTGGAAGTCAGATTCAGCTGATCGGATTGCGTGTGAGTCACATGATCAGGTTAGCTGAATTGAGGAGATTTGGTTTACACTTTGAAGGCAACGGACGGCTTCACAGACGTCTCCTCCCTTTCCATGTTTCTGCGAGACATCTGGGAACTGGGAAGTGAAATTAACTATAAAACCAATTTATCGTTTTGGAGTGATTTAATCTTCGCCCAAACAGGTACCAGTCTCCCTGCAAGACGCAAGATGAATCCAGATAAACCAACACCCAACACGCAAGAAGTTATGTCCGAAAATGCATGTACCACACACACACACACAACGCCATATGAACATATCATTTAATAGTTTGACCGTTAGACGATCACAAACGATCCCCTTTATGATACCACAACACACACACACACAGACACACACACACACACACACACACACATATATATATATATATATATATATATATATATATATATATATGCGGCAGTTCAAAACAACCAGTTATAATAAAAATCGATCACAAGGACAGGCCAATTAGCTGTTATTTTGGCGATGCCGTTCTAAATATCTCAGAACAGAATCTACGGAACATGTAGAGTTCGTTCCGGTCCTAACAGGAAGCAGGCGTAGTATAAGATATTTAGAGAAAAAATAATGCCACGTTTCTCTAAAGATTTTGTTACTGTGCTTGTGTTGATCGTAGGATGAAATGTAGCATTATAATATCACAAATATATGTGCCTTAAGGGTGTTTGAAATATTCATGATATAGTTGCTGTCAGCATTGATGAATTGAATGTATATGTGCTCTCTATTGTTGCACACACACGGTACTTTGGTCCAGAGAGGAATTCCTGTGTTCCTGTCATTATATATGGAAATTAGTGCTTCCTAATGTGTTAAAAGATTAAACGTACCCTTTTACTGGGGATAATATATATATATATATATATATATATATATATATATATATATATATATATATATATATATATATATATATATATATATAGAAAGAGAGAGAGATAAGAGACATAGATTGATAGATTGTATGTGATTGCTAGCGAGAGGTTTGATTTTGGTAGCAAATCCTACGTAATTTTAAATATTGAGTCAGCGCACTTTTAGTGAACAGTGTACTTATACATGATTGCTGTGAAAAACCATGTGAACATACACCAAAGACAATCAGAAGTAGTCACTAATAGGCATTCCTCTTCTCTCCAGTGGGCATTACACTTCTCGCTAGTATGCATTTAAGTACTGTAGTAAAGGCATTTACTTTCTCTGTAGAACGTGTAAATAGAAACTCCCATAACTCCAAGCATTTAGTTTCGTATGTGTTATATTAAGCACGTGATGATATCGGCACATTTAAAATTTGGTGAAGTTTTAACGAAATTTCTTCTAATATAATGATTTTTCGATTCCATTATGTTTAATTTCTTGTGTAAAACTGAACAAGTTTCCCTACAATTAAAAGCCATTTACTGATAAAACTATTTTTACGTACATAAGTTTGTTTATTTTCATTATTTTTCTATATATTTTTCGCTATCTTTTTATATTAACAAATACATTCGTATATATATATATATAAAGTGAAAGTGTCTGCCTGTATGTGTGTATCTCTGTATCTATGTGTCTGTGTGTACATTTCCCTACGCAATTAATCTGTCAACCTTAAATCGCAGACTCAAAATTTGATATACAGGGCACTGAGATTTGGGAAAATCGATGTGATCTGTTTTTGGCCAAAACGTTAAGGATTAAGGGGTCAAAGTTTAACAATTTGACATTAGCAAACTCTCCCAAACTCCACCGACAATTTCTGGTCTAAACATTTGAAATTTAAGATATAGGTTCATTGGACATCGATCTAACTCAATAAGTCAATTTGAACCCAAAACAATACATGCTAAACGGTCATAATAGGGGTCAAAGTTAAAAAAAAATGACCACTTTTTTTTATTTGTACAACATAAATCTCAATCTTGGACCCATGTTAGTATATACATATATATATATATATATATATATATATACATATATATATATATATATATATATATATATATATATATATATATATATATAAGTGAATGTGTGTGTGTATCTTTCTGTCTGTATATTTCCCTACGCGATAACTCTGTCAATTTAAAGTCTATAGACCCAAAATTTTATATACCTTGTACTCAGATATGGGAAAATCGATGTGATCGGTTTTCGTCCAGAAATTTGTCGATTAAGGGGTCAAAGTAAAAATATTTTTATCCTTATGAATTCTACCAAACACATCCGACAATTGTGGGTCTAAACATTTGAAGTTTTAGAAATAAGTTCCGTGGATATGTATCTAACTTAATAACATGACCTAACCCCCAAAAAATAAATGTTAAGGGGTCATAATAGAGGTCAAATTTTAAAAAAAAATTGCCGCTTTTTTTTTCAACATACACTTCCAAATACCCGGGCAACGCCGGACACACATGCAAGTATTTATTTATATATATATATATATATATATATATATATATATATATATATATATATATATATATATATATATATATAAGTGACCGTGCCTGTGGGTCTGTGTGTCTGTGTATGTGTGTACATTTCCTTACACAATAACTCTGTCAATTTAAAGTCTACAGAAGCGAATTGGATATACAGGGTACTGGGATTGGGGGAAATATATGTGATCGGTTCTCGGCCAGAAATTTTGCAGATAAGGGGTCAAAGTACAACGATTTGACCTTTGAGAACTCTACCAAACTTCTCCGACAATTTTGGGTCAAATCATATGAAATTTTAGATATAGGTTTCATGAATATCGATCTAACTTAGTAAATTGATTTGAGCCCTAAACGATACATTTTTAGGGGTCATAATATGGGTCAACATAAAAACAAATATACATATGCGGCATCTAGCAAATTACTCAGACAATTTCTGGTGCAAACATTTGAAATGTTACATAAAGAGCATTCAGAAATAGGGCAGGCTTTTAAATCGGTTTGGGTCGAAAATTTTTAGTTGCCAATATATGAATGCACCTATGTATGTATGTTTTCATATTTGCCTAATACTTTCGATACAGGCGACGGATTTTACCATGATCAGTATCGTTTTAAAGGTCGATATTTCAGACGACAAATATCGAAAAATTGCATGAAAACATTAATATCTTCACATTCAAGTAAGCACATTTCTACAAGGGGGGTCGCTTTTTTCGCCAATATTTTTTAAAGTTATCCTCTCTTTTCGAGTGCCTATCCTTAATTTAAACATAAGCCACTTCAGATGTGACGGTGGTCGTAAGCGCACAGACGTTAGATATGTTTCCCTGGTCTTTTCCTCGTTCGCAGGCAAGGTGCGAACACGCCTTCCTACAACAACTTTTTGTTTTTGTCCAACACACACACATCCAAACACCCGGGCAACGCCGGGATGAAATGCTGGTATATCTATAAAAGCGAACGAGTTCGTGTGTGCGTCTGTGTGTGTGTATGTGTACATTTACCTACGCAATAACTCTGGCAATTTAAAGTTTACAGAGGCGAAATCGGATATACTGGATACTGAGATTTGGGAAAGTCGTTGTGCTCATTTTCGGTAAGAAATGTGGCTGTTAAGGGGTCCAAGTTAAAGGATTTGTGTTTTAATAAATCTACCAAACTACTCCGCCAATTTTGGGTATACACATTTCAAATTTTAGATATAGGTTCCTTGGACATGGATGTATATAAATAAACTGATTGGAGCCCAGAACAGTAAATGTTAAGGGGTAATAATAGAGGTCAAATTTAGAAAAAGGAACGCTTTTTTTTGCCCAACATTGTCAAAACACATAAGTATATGAATGTATTTTATATGTATATATAAATATAAATATACATATATATATATATATATACACACCCACACATATATTTGCATATATATATATGTATGTATATATATATATATATATATATATATATATATATATATATATATATATATATATATATATATATATATATACGCAGACATAAATATAATTTACGAAAAAAACAGTAGTTAAAATTCTCGATATCTTCTTTATATTAACAAATACATTCGAATACCTCTCTGTTTCTCTCTGTCTCGCTCTCTCTCTCTCTCTCTCTCTATATATATATATATATATATATATATATATATATATATGTATATACATGTGTGTGTGTTTGCGTAAATACACATAAATATATGCATGTATTTTATATGTATATATACATATACAAATATATATGAACATATATATATGTATATGCAGAGATATATAGATAATTTACCACAACAACAGTAGTTAAAAATACAAAAAGGAAGGAGATAAGATGGAAAACTATTACAATGTCATTATGACTAAAATATAGATTCCCCAACGACAATTGCAAATAACTTTATGAATTTTCATGGGCCCATGAATATTTCAATATTTACTATTTTTACTGGCATCCTCATGACTGCACATTTACATTTATGATAGGTTGAATTATGCAGAAAGGTAAGCACCAAATAGAGTCACCCCGTCTTTAGACATTTATAATAAAATAAACCGGCCTTACGTTTCGTCTCTTTTGAACAAATAGTCTTAGCAATGTCTGTTGAACTCCCTCTCATTTTGTATATATACAGCGTGACATCACTCTGTTAATAATAAAGTTTAACCTGATTCCCTTCTATTAGAAATTGTTTAAATGTTTGCTTACCATATATATTGCTCGCAGTTATAGGTAACCGACTGGTTAGGGTCTAATGAAGCTATACACGGTGTCGGTTGCGGTGTTCGAATATATCGACTGGGGGAATCTCTGTACTAATAATTTCCGAAAGGATAAAATACAAGTGTATACAGCTATTTATTCAATAAATAATTATATTTATGTGTGTGATATATATAGCCGCACTGATGAGCTGTGAAACAGCGAAACATTCCTTGTGGATATATATATATATATATATATATATATATATATATATATGTATATATATATATATATATATATATATATATATATATATATATATATATATATAAGGTAGATCTACTCTTATAGCCAATATACCGAAACAAATTCTCGATAGATTCTATACATGGAAAAATATTTTCTACTCTATTATGTCATGTGACTTCTTGCTATTTAAAATGCAATTATTCCTCCTTGTTCGGGTGATTATGCTTACATGCTAATAAACTACGTCATTTTGAACTGTTTTTTTTTATTTCGTATTATGGAAAGCTGATACAATGTCGTATAATTTGCTTATTTTCTTTTTTTTTTGTAGACAAATGTTTAAAACCAGATTACCCTATGAGAATAATTTATAAACAAAACAAAAAGAAAACTGTACGGATATTTACATACGTACAATGAAGATAAGTTTACATTAAATGTGGTGTTCTTTTCACAGACAATTAAGAAATAAAAAGAACCACAATAGAATTAGATGAAACTAGACAAGTATTCTATTAATAAGATTTTACTGCCATTAAAGACATCGGAACCGCTGAAGAATTAAAGAAGAATGCATTAAAAAATGGGCAATGCAAAGAGACTAAAGAAAGCTCTTGGGTTAGATAAGAATTTTCAGGGGGAACTGTTGTATTTATTAAGAATGTAATAGAACACTGTTACAGTAGAAGTAATATTACATTATCTTTGTTGAGATAGCAAGAAGAAACAACTTGTTTACTATAAATTGTTATATTTTATTTTAAATTCTGGTTTAATTGATAGAAATCGTTACTTTAAATTCCAAAACTTCTACATAGGATTTAATGTGTTTTACTGTGCATGGTAAGACATAATAAAACAAACTACACGTTCTCAGGGGATTCGAAACAAGATATATTATTTAACACAATAACACACATTAGATAATTGTGCAGACATTTTTACAGGTTCTGTAAAATGTATAATATATAAGGTAATATATGCGTATATATATATATATATATATATATATATACATATACATATACATGTGTGTATGTATCTATATATCTATGAATGCGAAATTGTCTTTTTTTATTTTACTTCAGTAAGTTTTAAGAGATCAAGGGGCTCCCTCCTGGAGCTAACACTTAATTTTGTTATGATTTAAGTCTGTGTGTATGTGTGTGTACATTCACCTACTAAACTACTGTGTCAATTTGCGGTCTACAGAAACGAGATTTGGCATATGGAGCATTGCGCTTAAGGAACATCTGTTTAATCAGTTTACGGCAAGAAATTTGACTCTCCAATAGATAAAGTTCAACTATACCAAACCCCCTAACCAGTTTCGGGTCTAAACACTTGGAATATTAGATGATTAAATATTTTAGTGGTCAAACGTGGGAGCAACCTTTTAAAAATTTTATTCTACGGCGGCAAGCAAATTACTGAGCCAAGCCCCCGTCTAAACATTTGTAATTTTTCATAAAATGTACCCAGAAAAGTTTTTTTATTCGACTGCGAAAGTCTCAAATTTAAACAGACATTGCTAAGCCTATTTGTTCAAAAGAGCTTTTATAAATGTCTAAAGTCAGATGACTCTATTTGTTGCTTACCTTTTGCATAATTCAACCTGTGGTAAATTATCTACAGTCTTTACCAAACTATTGAGCCAATTTGAGTCTAAACATTTTAAATATTACATAAAGGGTATTCAGACATGCAGCTAGCTTTTTAATCAGTCATTGAAAACAGTTGATTTTTGGAGACTCTACCCAAAATCCTCAGCCAGTTTTGGGCCTTAATCTTTAAGGTTTAGATGTAGGTAACTGTAGGTTACACCGACATGATTCAAACTGTTATTATAATATATATATATATATATATATATATATATATATATATATATATATATATATGCACTAAGGTATAAATAGTACATAGGACCCGAGCAAAGCGAGGCTGTACCTCTAGTACACACACACACACACACACGCACACACACACACAAACACACACACACACACATATATATATATATATATATATATATATATAATATAAATATTTCAAATGTGTTATAACTTCCATCTTTGGGAAATAGGGTACGATTATGAATATCTCCAGTATGAGAATAGTTTATACATTATCAAATTGACTTATATTAATAGATTATTTTAAACCTTATCAAAAAGATCCAGATGCTTTCGGGAAATATTATATAGTTTCTAATTTGTACAGAAAACTAGGAAAACGAATGACTATTAGTGAAATATTGGTTTATTTGCTGTATATTTCCACTCACAAAAAATCCTTAAAATGACTAGTATTATAAGTTTTCAAATGTACTGAAAACGAAAACAACAGTTATAATCCCAAGAAACGAGTAATTTCAATTATATGACGAAATTATATTTTTTACATATTAGGGGGCTAATTCTTTATAGAAATTCAACATAAAATAAACACCCAATTAATAGTCAAGTCTATATTAAAGGTCAATTCATATGGAAAAGTGACTCTACTTGCTTAAACAATGATATGCAACATTAAGGGCAAGTGTTACACACTCCAATAAACATTTCAGGTCATTAGCTTTCAGCCAAAATTTTATTTGTAAAAATCTGATTAATAGTCAGCGAAATTTAGAACTGATGATATGATAATATTTTAAAAAATTATATATATATATATACACACATATATATATATATACATATATGTATATATATATATATATATATATATATATAAACAGTAAAAACGAGACCCCATATATTTACACCTGCTGACAAAACAAAAACATAGTAGAAACTAGAATATTCTTAATTCCAAAAGTTCCTATTATAAAGCGCTTAACATGGCTTACAAACTTGTACATCCTATCACATTAGATCAGATCAATGCTTATGCCAAAAAAAAAACTTCTACAAAAGATGAGAATTCATAACAATACGGAAATACTAACTCCCGGCACACCGAGATTCACGCTCAAGGAATACAAACCTAACTACCAAGATATCTCTACTGTTAGGTTAATCTGCCCTATATATATATATATATATATATATATATATATATATATATATATATATATATATATATATATATATATATATATATATAGCGTATACTTGCACGCAAGCAACATAATAGACATTAAAAATGTTAAATATATATTTACAAAACACGGAAATACGTTTGTTTTTTTTTTGTTTTTTTTTGGAGGCATAACTTCAACCTAATGGCACAACAACATTTAGATGTAATTTTGAGTATGTTAGAATTTACTTTGTAATAACAATATCTCCTAACATACTATTATTTTCATATTGAGATTTTGTCAGGTATACAGTGTGTATTTTAATCATGGAATTCGTTACGAAATAATCTGTATTTGTTTTTTTTATTTCCGTATTGTTTTTCAAGAATTAAGTGTTAGCCGGTTTAGTTGACCCGAGAATTCCCGCTTCACATATTTCCGCTATAGTTAATTCATCTACACATACATAATAATTTAAGAAATAGCTTAAACGTATTTTATAACTTAATTTCCTACCCTCATGTTTTTATAGAGTTTATTGTAAATCTGTTAATCTACAATTCCGATTTTGCAACCGATTTCTTATTCTTTAACAATAGTTAATGGCATTTCTTTGAATTACAGTTATCGACTTTTTCGATTTATGTTTCTTTTCGGTTCCTAATACATTTCCACGTTACTTGCGAATAAGGCCTATATTGATAAAAAGGCAGACAGGATTAAATCAGTATGTGTCATTGTTCCCACGTAAGAAAGTAGTCTATTATCTTTCATTGCGATTCCTACTCGCTTGTAATGCTCTCATATAAGTATAAACAAAATGATCCGCTAAACAATTTCTTTTTTTCAATGGAATTGTGCAATTATTGGATGTTTCACTTAAACAACCGAATAAATAGTTTCGATAAACTGTGTTTGGAATGAGTACTGCTGTTTGATACTACACAATATATGATTCGAAAGATACACACAGAATACGATCAGTTTTGAATCATTATTATTTTCATACCCTAATGTATAGACTGCGAAATAGAACTCATCGAATGACTCAGCATAAACATATGATTGTTCGACAATTTTCATTACGTTTGCGATGTTTGTTTTTTTTCTGAAATGTGTTCTGCTGCAAAATTACACGTTTATGTATTTTAACTGTGCTCTCTATGCATCAAATCATTATCATCCAGCAGACGTAGTATCTACGCAGACATTTATTCGCGATATGAATAAATGCTTAAGATGAACGTTGAAAGAATGATTACTCCAAAACATTACAGCACTACTGCATATGGAATGTGCTTACAGAATGTTAGTTCTTTTTTATCATGCATTATTAAATTGTTCTCATAACTCCATCGTTTATCGTATTCGTATTTATTTCTGATAGTTTCTCTGGTAGGAATTAACGTGTTTCACCCATTTAAACTTATTACACAACGTGTTTTTTTTTTAATCTTAGCGTCCGTTCGTAAAGAGTATAATACGGTGTTTTCTTGAAATTGCTTAAACGTTCGCTTTAATCCAGACAATCGATACTTATGACTTATTTTTGAAGATTAGAGATACTCAAACGTTTTAGAAAAATAAGGGAGCCGGCTGTATAGGCTTTAACGTTTGCAAAGCATTATTTGTTGAGAAAGATTTACGATTGGTTTCTGATGTAAATCCTGTTCTTTGTAAGTGAGAAAAAATACGTTGACACAACAAAGCGAATGCAAGTTTACTTTTCCATTTGCTATTAGCTTTTTGTCTCGGAGGCTTGGATATGCGATAAAATTCAGCTAATAGTCGTCAAGTCTATCTATCTATCTATCTATCTATCTATCTATCTATCTATATATATATATATATATATATATATCCCGTTGCCATATGGATATGCGTCAGAAGCTGCAACAATTTGTCATTCTAGATAACAATAATAAAAGAAAATTAAGTCGTAAACTAGCCTGTTTTCTCCGATGCATCCTGAATGTGTGTGGCCAAAGCTAAAGAAATTAGAATCTTATATTGGGCATAACTGTGTGAAAAGCCTTTAAGCTTTGAACAGTAATCCGATAATCTAGCAAATCCAAATTCCTTACTAATGTTTAATGTTATTGTGCGATTGAAACACATAGTATGATTAATACAAATGAACACCGCACATCTCCCCAGTTATGTGTGCATATTAGGCTCCGATTTACTAGTATAATTTATCGGTTTATTTTCCTTATTCATCCTATTTATTTTTAAAATATTACCTTTTTTCTTCCCAGATGCATACATATAAGCGTAACGAATACAGTAATGAAAGTTTATTTAACAGAATTTTGCAACATTATCCTTTTTAAAATGACTGGGATATACACGTTGCTGTCTGTAATATAACTTTGATGCAACTTTCGCCACTTCTAATGGAAAGCCATAAATATCCAACAGCAGCCGAAAATATTTTTTTATGTCTCACTTTGATAATAGTATAAAACAGAAAACGTCGATATTCTTGAGGCTTGTAGAAGAGGTTTTCTGATATCTTCAAATGCAATTCGTTTCTGTCAAAATGTCAAACCAATCTGTTGGTAATTCAGTTAGATCCATTCCCGTGTGAACGCGTTTTATCTTTTTTTTGTTTTTGTTTGTTTCTTTGTTTCAATTGCAGTCGGAATAAAGTTTCAGTAGGTGAGTTTGTCGATAGCCTTACTCTTATGTTATTTAAATCTGTAGTTTTTTTTTTGTTTTGCCAGCACTTTACGTCGTTCAATGACGTTTAGCATCTCGGATTTTCTACGGCTGACATCAAATCACCTTCTTTTATCCTGTTAAAACAAAGAGTTTTATCAGTAATAATCTTTTTTATATACGCGTGTATAATTTATGGATTCATCAGCTCTATGATGGTTCATGCTATTTATGACGATATATACATATTTACATGGTAATAGTTGTCAAAAATCTAAAAGAAGATAAAATTAATTCTCGCCTATATTAATTTAAAATCTGCTATTGATGAATTTATTAGCAATCATGTTCTGTTTTGTGTGCGGTGATATAACATACGTGCGATGAGCTATCAATCTCATGAAATAATCTGTGAATTAATTGATATCTTTCTATGAACAGATGTTGTTTGTTTATTCCAAAGGATATTAACTATCACACTCGTCTGATATCACTGAGGGATTCTAATGAGGACTAACTGCAAACAGTCAACTTCATCTGCTGATACGATAATCGCAACCTAAATATATATTCTGAAAATATATTGCACCTCATGAATAGTGGTCAACATATGATTTTATCTATATTTATGTATTTATAAATATACCTATGTCTTAAGCAACCAATATACTCATATATTTATATATATATATATATATATATATATATATATATATATATATTATCAATATATCTTTTTATCTCTGTCTACTTCTCATAATATATGTGTATATTAATATACATATACATATATATATACATATATCTGCGTTTATGTACATAGCTATATGTATACACACGTATACAAACAAACACACACACGCATATATACACACACACACACACATATATATATATATATATATATATATATATATATATATATATATATATATGGCAGGTCATTCATGACTATGCTACCGGTTACATATAAATCAGTACCACATGTCGCATCGCCGGGTTGTCGATGAGGAAAGCAGTACCCCATCAAGTTTACTTTATGTGGAGGGTGGCTAGACATCCTGCATGACTAAAATAACCTAAAAGCGGATGATCACCAACTGCCAAAGGTCATCTAGAAAACTCCTCCATGTATGAGTTAAACACTCTCAATAACCCGAAGGCTTAGAGTGGCGAGTATATTAAATCCGCACCTCTATGGCGTACACAAATAAAAAACGGCACTCAGTCCCCAGCAGTAATCCAGCCACAGATTCCGACAGTAAGCGGCACAGCAACAGAACAGTGGGTGCCTCAAATCTCTGGATTTTACAGGCTGGCATGGGGACGTACAAGACAAGGTCACTGTCTACTGATGTTAAACTCACCGAATTACAAGAGTGATTACAGAAGATCTTTTTTTAATTTTATAAGGGTGTGTGAATTTTGGTGCAAGGCTCAAGGATTTCTTATCCTAAACAATGTCGGCGACCATTTATTTATTAGAGTGATGAAACATTCTACAATGGGATTGGATTTATTGTCAACAATAATATTGCATAAAAAATCAGAAATTTCAATTGTGCTCCAGACACATACACCGATCATCAAGGATTTCAATAACTTCCTTCTCACAGCCAAGTCAGCCACACCATCATAATTAGGGACTTAAATTCCAAAGTTGGAATAATAAATACGATGTAATCAAGTACTAGTCCATACGGTTATAGAACAAGAAACAGTTATTTTAAGAGAACACAACCAGTTTATTGTCGCCAACATATTCTTAAATAGAAAAAAAACACACACACACAGACGATGGAGGTGGATATTCCCTAATGGCACCACAAAGAATGAAATTGACGTCTTCCTTACTGACAAGCCACCCAGCGTGACTAATGTTTCGTCCATACATAAGTTAAACACAGAGAGTGGCCACAGGATGATCAGAATAACTCTTGCAATAGACACCAAGCTAGAGAGGACAGATTTTATCAAGGGGCACAATAACGTTCAAAGTCTTGCGAACATATCATCACATTCCTCGCTGTAACTTTATAAAGAAAGTGCAGGCTCTAGTAACATCAGTGCATTAAAAAACTGACTACGGTAGAGTGATATAAGATATCAGATGGATTGCACTGGGAAAGGCTGACGATATTTCACAATGAGTACAATAAATAATTACACATAGGTGATTTCGATACACACGTGAGAAGAAACAAATGCCACTGTAAATCTCATTACCAAATGGCTAATAAACAATTTCACATGTCAGGACGTGGAAATGGATTCATTATAAGCGTAAAAATGATCTAGCTGTGCAGAACGGTTTATGAACAATATCAGACCAACCTGTTGAACAAAACGACTGAGTAATGCATACATAACAACGTGTCTTTACAGTGTGTCATATTCATTTATGACAATAGGGAGGCAATTAGCAATCTTGTTTTACTGGGTGTGCATAAATATGTAAGCTTAAACAGAATTCCGATATAATTGAATACACTGTTTTATAAGGCATGGGAGAAATAGAATCATCGAAAACAACTCATTATAAAAGAAAGATAGAAATCATGAAAAAAATTCTTGTTTGGATTGATGAACAAAAAGACTACTGTCTGACATTCGTTCCTGTAGAACATGGCTATCTTAAATATAAAGACGACAGATGCACACACACACACACACACACACACACACACACACACACACACACACACATATATATATATATATATATATATATATATATATATATATATATGAGAACATTTCCCCCGTGTATATTTGCAAGATACAAAGTTATGTGTTAATGCTGTTATATTATGATTAAATACACCTGCGTTTTACAATGTTTCTTTGTTAAATATGTCAAGACAATAATTTAAAATATTCCATAACCTTTATTTATTTTTCTACCACTACAATTTTCTAGAATTTATAAAGGACAAACGTATATATTCCTGAGGTGGAGTAAAATCACCGCAATATTAACGACAAGTAGATACACCAGACTGAAAATCTGAGTATACTATGTCAGAATCCAAGTTGACAAACAGAAACATGTTAATTTCGTAGTGTTGTCAAATTGAAATAATATTTCCTGTAAATATTCTATATGTCTTGAATGAGTTCTAATGAGATATATGTTGGAAAAGAAGCGGAAACCAAACATAAACGATTTAACACAACTATCTATATGTGTCTCAACAATAAAACATAAACGGCAACATTAAGTGAGCGAGACACTTACACATATAAAATAGTGCCATATTTATTTCGTTACTTGAAACATCATTACAACCAATGCCCACATACGCTAGCATGCACACATACAAATGTTGTCAGGTGGCACCTCAAAACTTCAGGTCAGAAGTCGATGCAAACACCATCACATATAACTAATACAAAGGAATCAGCGGTTAAAAGGTTAATGAAACTGACTGAGTACTGAATTTTGCCTCGCTCGACTCTAATCTATTATACAGTGAAAATGGCAAGCCCTTCGTACTTTCCAGTAAGTACGTACTACTTTACTAGAAATAATGCAAGCGAGAAAAAAAAACAGCGAAAAGAAACGCATGCAAACTTCACTCATCTGATTTATGTCAAATGAAAGAATTTATGAGATTAGCATGAAAACAACATATAATATAATGGATCCAAAATAACATTCATATATATATATATATATATATATATATATATATATATATATATATATATATATATATATATATATATATATATATATATATATATATATATATTAAATTGCGAATCATTTATTATAAATATCAATCCAAAACTATCCTATTTAAGCATACACTTACACACCCATATGCATACATATTAGATTTTTTTATGTATTAACGCATTGTTTCACCTAGGAACAAACGCAAAATAAAAAAAAAAATCATCATTTCTTATTAATATAAGATTTAAAAAAAAACAGATCAAATCACAAAAAAGTGAGAAATCAGGCATTGCATTGACAAGAAATCATCAGAACAATCCGGTTCAACGTCTTTTCGCGTGTCTCTTTCAACCGACCTTTCATAAGGTCGAAAGCTGATTTCCCATGTGTGCCATGCTTTGTCCATGTTCTCAACAATATAGCCATGCCATGTGTTTTCGTACGCCGCGATTTGACAGAAATAGGCAGAGCAATTCCACGGGATACAATTTCCTTTTGTAAATGAAAATTTTAGCCACTGTGATGACGGTTCTTCCGAAGGCTTACTAAACATGGTCACGCACCAAATCGAACAGGAAACAGAGATGTTCGATTACTCAAGATGTCTCACGATTTCAGTGAATAATAGGTCGATAGCATTCGCCATCTACAAACCCATGACGTATTTTTTCATCTGCGTGTTTATTGAAATATTTGTTGGAAAATGTTTTTCTCTGATTACCATTTTGTTCTTTTTTTTCAGAATGTTAAGTGCGACAAACACTTGCCTATAAATCCATATAATATAAAATCATAAATGTAATTTTTTGGTCTAAATTTCTTTATGTCAATTTGCAATAATCGAAGTTTTTAATATTATGAATAATAAATTTGCTTGATAAATACAATTTCATCATGGGTCTATCTCATCAATTTGCGAATAAAGCAAATTAATTAAAAACATGTAAATATGATCAGGAGTTCATGTGATCTACAGGATATTATCTACATAAATCATTAGACATTACTATCAAATACAATATTACCTTTAGGTGAATAATGATTTATATGGTCATTTTTATAAATACAAATTATAATTACGATAAATTGCCGCGATGTCAGAGTTTATTTTTTTAAATACTAATAAACTTGCTAAATAATTACCTATTTGGTATTTAACCAATGCTAATTTTTTCATATAAATAAGGAATTTTCCTATCAACGTAATATGATTGCTACCCTATTATTAATTTTTGATTGCGTTCACTGAATAGTGTACTATTCATGTTAACGGAAACAAAATATAGTTTGGAACACTTTATTTCTAAATTGGTAATATCGGAGCCTTTTTTATTATTCCACATACTATTAAACGATAACAATAATTTTGAATACATATATTTGCCACAGACGCATACATTCACTTATATATGTCTGTGTGTGAAATTACTACTACTACTACTACTACTACTACTAATAATAATAATAATAATATGTATATATATATATATATATATATATATATATATATGCGTGTGTGTATGTGGGTACACATGTTTTTGTACATATATTTTTCTGAAACACTAACGTTTACGTATGTTTATTTTAATTTTTAATTCTTGCTGCATATAGTAGTCGAGAATATTATAGCAGACACATTTATTCATCGCAAGTAAGTCTCATAATTACGCCCGTATTTTAGTCCAGGATACTTCTAGCAGGTTCATTGCATCGTCTGAAAATCAAAGTCTGGCTTTGTTTTTTACCATAAACAATATGATTAGATTGTTTCTCTGTCTTAATCGGGTATTTATTTCTATCAACCACTTACCACCTCTGTCTTTATAAGGGATCAAAGTTCTGTAATTCTGAAATGTGTGGAATTGAATAAATGTTCTGTTAATATTGTGTTACAGCGAAACTATTTCATTTTTTGTTTAAATTCATTTGTTAAAATTATTGTTTTATAGTTTTTTCACTTAATTTCTAAAAGACAAATAAGCGGCGATTTTTCCACTGTAAAATTTATATATGTAGTCGCCAAAATGAAAATTTACCTCTATAATACAGAGCAATTTGTTAGAGGCTCTGAGAAATATATATGTAATGGTATGTTACTTTTTCTACTTACACATGAAATAAACATAACATAATAACTTAACCATGTCAATTACTAATTTCGCTCTTTATTAGTGTGCTAACATTTTAAAGTCATTATCTCCATTTTCTTGTAAATATAAACTTCGATATTTATTTATTTATTTATACAAGACTCTCTTTAAACTAATTATATTTTAATATATCAATAAGCTGAGCAACAATTTTTCCAGGCAATTATTTAATAAAATCTCCAAGTCGAGACATTGGTTCATCTTAAACATGTATTCACCCTATTATTTCTCTATACGGGTTTCTTATATGAGTATACCTATAAGTATATGTAGATGCATATGTACATGTGTGTTTGCCTGCAAAACAATACACGTAATTTTCTTATAAATGTGTTTAATATTAGTCTTATAAAATTAACCGTGTTTTACGAAATACATATATTCTACTTCTCTTTCATACATCCCTGACCATTTCGATATGAGTTTGAACGTTGAATTATCGACGCCGTTGAGTTATTCATGAAAACCTCTGTCTTCTGATATAGACTACACGTTATTGCCAAATATGCACATATAGGTAGACTAAACATTAGTTTTAACGTTAATAACACCGCGAATTTCTTCGATTTTTTATTTATCTAAACGTGGAACAATGTTTTAAATTAATATTATCTACCATACTAGACTTATAATTTTACTGTTGTTTATTATTCTATGAAGGAAATAGTAATAATGACTGCACACGTTTTATAAACGACGATACATTCATCTTACATCAATATATTTTATCATATATTCTTGATGTGATGACAACATAATTTATCTAATTAAGAGAATGTTTAGCATCAAACAGCTGCTTCAAATACCAAATGGAAACGCTTAAAATGAGGTGCCATTTCTCCAAAATCCCAATGCAATTATCACATTTAAATGCCGAAGTAATTAAAATTGCGTAACTTTGTTGTCTATAATATCGGGAAAGTAAGAAGCTTATATGGTAAACACCAGCATTGTTATAATGGCTAAAGTTTCGACGTGTAGTTTTACGTTATCATGTTGTATTTTATGTAACCAGTAAAATAAACAAAAGGGGCAAATGTTATACTAATAATTTGCAAAGGTTTCTAAAGTAATGTGTGCATTTTGTTGTACAGTAGCAAATAAAAAGTGGAAAAAAAAGAAAATTGACAAACCAATCCACAGTAATATAGTGGGTATGGCACAGACATATATTTTATAGTGGTACTAAACCGACGAATATTGTGTTGTTAATAAGTCGACACGTATATAATCGCATCAAACAGATTTATATTATATATTCAGTTCCAACAGACATATGTTATGTAGTGGGGTGCTGCTTGTATTCATGATGTGTGATTGTGCGTGATGTGTTTCATAATGGCTATTGTGGAGATCTTCGGTATCTAAACCACACGTTCTTATCTCTCTCTCCCTCTCTCTCTAGATACACCCCCCCACACACACATATATATATATGTATATATATACATATATATATATATGCATTACTTTTTATTTCACTGTTATATTTCGTCTGGGTGTTGATAAGTGTGCGTGCGTAAACATTATTACATACACACATGCATTTGCCGAAGTTTCTGTTTTTATGCTGTCTTTTCTCTGGAACATATTCATCCCGTCTTGGAGTGATGGATTGTATGTAAACATAGACGTTCCAGAAAAAACAAGGCGCTATATATTGTTATATATAAATATTCTTTATTTCTCTCGGGTAGTCGACATTATCAACGACCTGATCGACGATCTTTGCTTCGATGGTAAGTTCTTATTCATCGGTTGTCCGAAATTCTCCCTCCTTGGGAGAGGACACCTTTAAGGCCATGTTCTTCTTTTGACGGCCTAAATCCTACTTGAAAATTCTTTCAGCAAACGAGACCACGTGCCAGACAGAAACATACTTCCGATGAACTGGTGAGATTTCTTTCGTTGCAACTACTCCATTTAAAATGTTTTTTTCATGTTTTGACAACTTCATTAAAACATAGTTCACATCTTATCTCTTGTCACTTTCGCCAGTTTGATAATAGATCGATACATAGATAGATAGATAGATAGAGAGATACATAGATCTATAGATAGAAAGATAAATATATTTCGGCTAATTTCTCTTCCGTTCCACAGCGTATGTTCATCAACATATTTAATTATATATTCCTGTTGCGGTGACAGGATAATTTATTTTTACTGGAGAAAGTTTCGCATCTAACAACAGCTTCAAATATCAACTTTTTAAACAGTATGACGTGCCATTTCATATAACCCCAAAATTTACCAAAATCCGCATGTCATTATTGCATGTAAATCTAACGTAATCTAAATTGCGTAACTCCCTTGTCAATAATAATATAATATTACATTAAAAAAACAACAGCAACAAAACCTGTACTAATAATACGAACGGATGGTATAGGGATGACTACACTTCGATGTACAGAAGCAACTAAAAATAATCAAACAGCAAACAGAAGGAAACTTGACAACAAATTAATCTTTTTACGCAAATAATGAATGCCACGAAAAATGAAAAAAATATACATACTGTTCTGATTTTAAAATATAACGATACATTTTCCTTGCTAATAATGCAATATATAAAAATGGCATATTTACAATAAAATGCATAGAATGAAGTCAGTAAATCCAAATTATCTCAATAATATTCGTCACAGTAAATCAGCAAGTTTAATCTGCATTAAACGTATGACAGGGGATCGTAAATGTAAGGGTCGTTTTGGTGTGTGACTCTCTATTTTAATAAACATTAAAATGTTTCTGATCTTTTGAGATCAGGATTTATTATTCGTGTTACTCTTTTATTCTGATCATTGTTCTCCTTATTTCATATTCCTTTCATAAGTTTTTACAATGGAAGTCAGAAATATCTCAAGTGACTCTTCTCAAACACTGGAATATTTCCGTTGAGCTCATGGACATTTCCGTCTATCTCGAGAATTTGCAACGGTACCATTTATTTGATCAAGGAATGTAGAAATTCTTATTAATTCTAATGAATGTTTGGAACTGGACTGCACATATAATTAACATTCAACTTCCAGAATATTGTAAATAATTAACTGATGTTTTTAAAGTGCTTTATGCATCACCTTTCGATGAAGGTGAGAGTTATATTGACAAAACGTTATTAAAATCACACTCAAACTTAAAATTATATGAATTATATAATTGATTTTTAAAATTTGATGTGATTGTCTTCAAGTACAAACGTAAACAAGTTCTTGATGAGCCATCCAACTTAAGTTAACAAATTTACAGAATTTCAATTAGTAACGCTTACTATATTGTCCAATTGTCTATTGTACACTTTTAACATGTATGCTCGAGTGGCCTATGGATCTTGATAAGCGGTGATTCTTATGTAATAAAAACAACTCTCGTTGGTTTTAAAGATTTATTTTTAAACGAGGAAAGAATTAATGATGGAAATGGTTTTGTATGACTGAATGTTAAAAAAAATCGTAATTTTTCCTTGTCGAATTGATTAAGGGATATATGCTTTAAACATTGTGACATATATTTTTTATTTGATAGAAATACACAAAAAGTAACTGACTTCATAAAAATGTTTAATAAATAAAAGAAAGAACAATACGGCAAAACTGTTTTTGTATGCATTATACAACATTTCAATATTAATATATGATTTTAATTAAAAAAAAAATATAGCATATGAAAAATACTTGATTAACAAAATATTTTACGATCCTGGAGAGAAAGGGCTACATTGTATATGGAAAAAATAATAAACACATGATTTAAGTATATGTATTAAACGAAGGCCTAATACTTTTTCTTACAAAAACACAGAGCATAAACATATTGATATTCGTATTATTTAAATAACGATGTGCAATTTCTATAAATATACAATGATTAATCATAAAATTTCTATTATAAATTTTCAACCGATAACATTACTGTGGTATGTGGGCAACGAAATCTGATAAGCTAATCATTTGACACGTTTTATTTGACGATGAAGTGTGAGCGTTAATGAAGATAACTATAATTAAACCTAGCATGAAATGTTATGTCATAAATTTCTGTTAAGGATTTGAAGGTAAAGCCAAGTTTATGCGGAACTAAATATAAAGTATTGAAGGGATCTACTATTGCAGCTACTACTACTAATACTACTACTCCTACTACTACTACTAATAATAAATAATTATAATAAATAATATTACTATTAATAATAAAAAATATTAAATAATAATAATAATAATAATGATAATAATAATAATAATAATAATAATAATAATAATAATAATAATAATAATCGTATGAGAACCGGTGTTTACAACTCTGACACATTTTGCAAGGGCTGAAAACGAACTAGAAAAACTAATAAACACTACCATGATCTTCAGCCCGGGTATTCAAATAGGGTTTGGTACTGAAAATGTGCACTACTAGTGTTCAGAAAGGGACTATTGGAGACGACAGAAAACATTGGAGAACCACATCAAACAGAGATGGGGGAACTAGGCAAACAAGACGCATATAAGTATTTGGGTTATTTGGAAACAGCCACTATGAAATCAAGAAAAATGAAAGAGAAAATTGAAAGAAAAAACCTTAGACGGTCAAGAAAATTCATGGAAACTGAATTATATGGCAGACACCTTATACAATGTATACCTATATGTGCAGTATCACTAGTAATGCACTCTGGACCGTTCATAGGGTGGACTAAAGAATAACTTAGACAGCCCGGTCAGAAAATAAGTAAACTTGTGATCATGCAAAATACCTTACACCAAAAGGAAGATGTTGACCGACTCTACGTTAAAAAGAAAGAACGTGTGAGAGGGCGTGTTTGTATAGAGGACTCTGTGAATGACACAAAAAAAATAATAAATTACATAATGCAAAATACTGAAGGGATACTCCTTCGTCGAGAGACATTGAAAAAAAACGACAACAGAAAACAGAGAAACAAATGATGAGAAGATAACAGAAAACTGAAAAGGAAACAAATAGATAAAAGATTCATAAGGATGACAAAAGATGAGAATAACGAAAACTCTTTGTCATGGATGAGAAAAGGACACGTAAATCGACAATATGAATTCCTAGTGACTGCAGCACAATATAACTCGGGAAAAAACAATCACACCAAATTTACTATCGACAAAACACAAGAAAACATAAAACACAGACTCTGTCGATAAAGAGATGAGAAAGCATATATATAGTGATTGCAGAATACTGGCCAAAAAACAATACAAGAACAGACACGACCACGTGGGAAGGGCAGTACACTTGGAATTATCTCGAACGCACAGACAAATGTAACATAATCCTGTAATAGTACTTTAAAATGAGAATCACCAAATCCCATGGGACATGGGCTTACAAACGAATAAACTCATCAAAGCAAGAAGACCGGATGTCATAATAATTAACAAGAAAAAAGTATCCTCTAAAATCCTGTTCCAGTTGACGAAAGCGTGAACATCAAAGAAAAGAAGAAACGGAGCGAATACACAGAGCAAGTCAGAGAGCTGAAAAGGACGATGAAGAAAATCAGGATATACCCACCATAGTAGGAGCACTAGGAACAACCAGGAAAAATTTGAAACAAATGGGAGAAAGTGGAATAAAAGAAATAACTACAAAGATACAACGAATAATAATAATGAAAACAGTTGTAATATAAAGGAAACCACCTTATATGTGGAGATTAATACACAAGCCACATGAGTGGAGCCGACAAAATATTGTAAACAGAAAACATGAAGGAGCGTTAGATTGAACTAAGAAAATTAAAACTGCATATCTATGAGTTCTCTATCCCCTCCTCCATCCCTTTCATTACCCCATCACCGCCCCCTAAAAGAGTGATGGCAAATAGCCGAGTAGAATCAAGGAGTATTGAAAGACCGAGGAGAGAGTACTGATCAGATCCCCGTTTGACAATTGCGAAGTGAAGACTAATGGACATTGCTAGCGAGAAATCAATTTTAAGCTGCTGAGACCGATAACGCAAATTCATTTGCAAATATCATCGAAAAAGATAGAGACTACTGGAAATCTATGAAGACTTATTGTTAATCAGCTTTCGGGGAATATCACAAGTTTTTTTGTTTTTTGTTTTTTTGGAGGAGTCATCATTTACGATCTGTGTGAAAGCTCCTTAAGAGCTAATAATAATAATAATAATAATAATAATAATAATAATAAACTTCCATAACCACCCAAACCCCATTACCGCATATCTGACCCCCCTCCTCCAAAAAAGTGAGAACAAACAGAAATGTAGAGTAGGAGGAAAGGAAAGACCGAAGAGCGTACTGATCAGGTCTCCGTTGGATCAATACGGAGAGAACTGGTACCTTGGGAAAGTTTAATTCCATACAACTTCCAATGAAAAAAATAACCGTTGTCAACAAGAAATTAATGGCAAGCAGCTGTTGCGATAATGAAAAATTATTTGCAAATATTATCGAAAAAGGTCGAGAGTATTGGAAATTTGAGGAGATGTTTTGCCACTCAGTTTCCAGGGAACACTACAGACTGTTTGCAATAAGAGATATTTGATAACCTGTGCGAAACCTCTTTGTGAGCAAATACTAGTAATTCTGGTTTCGTTTCTTAGCATCTCTCTGGAAAGGATGGGATTCCTTCCCAGAGGATTTCCCTTAATCCCGACTCAAAACCAGGAACATCAAAGATTAAGGATTTTCTTGAGGATGTTGGTGGCACGTACAACTGCAAAAGTCTGAAGGGCACCTAAAACATCGGAGATTTGTAGTTTTTTTTTTCAATTGTCCTTATAGACGACTTGATACTACTCATAGTGTCCCAATTATAACCGGGATTATTCATGCTTAACCCCGCGTACACGCCTTATCTCCAAGGCCAATGGAGCATAATTGCTCCCTTTCTCGTTCTTCTTCTCTCCGACATTACTGTCCCAGTTTATTGAAAAGTCTACAACCTACCAGATTGTAAGACTTTGTCAATGGCGACAGACCTTTACCTTGCCGTCCTCACTTGTTCTCACTACATCAGGAACCTCCTCAAACAATTTTCCAGCACACTTCACCCCAAGCTTCTTACACACCTCACAATATATCCAGCGTCCCATGCGATCGTGTCTTTTGCGGTACTCTCTGGGCCAGTCCACTACAACCTGCTGCAAGGTGAGCAATTCATTCAGAGGTTTTACCACAAATCCGGCATTCTGCAGGCACTTCCTCTCCTAGAACCATGTTTTGGAACAATCGTGTTCCTAATGCCTGCTCTTGTGCTACACAAACAAAAGCTTCAGTACTCTTAGTCAGATACCCAGCTCTAAGTCATTGCCATGATCTCTCAGCAGCCATTTCTGCTATATCCTGGAAGAACCTTCCACGTATTTTGTCCTATCCAGTTCCTCTGTCATTTATCTATCCATACGTTTCACATAATCAGTCGTGATCTCACATATCTCCACTTCATTGGCCACAAGCTTAAGGCGCCACTCCTCACTTCTCATCACATGCTCCTTCAACGACATCTCCTCCGTTCTCACATAACCTTTTACACTTTCTAATCCTCCCCCACCGACTTTCCTCTTTTGATGCAGCTTTCCTACACTACATCGAATTTGAAAGATATCAAACATTGCCAAAACGTTTCTTGTTTTGATATCACTGGGATGCAACTCCTTGTTAGGCCATTCTAAAATTCCCGCACTGTATCTAAAAACACTGACTGTCCATGCATTTACTGCTTTCATTAGATTTCCTCTATACAGTTTCGACTTTATAATTAGTTTCACTCTTCTAAGATACCCCTTCTTGATCTTCTACTTCATTTATCTGTTCATGATGGATACCCCCCCAACAATCTCAAATACTTATACCCTGTATCTTCTATTTCTTTCATAATTTCTCCATTTGGCAGCCCTATTCTATTCGAATGGACCTTTACTCTACCTTTTATCACGAGCACCCCACAGTTACTAATACCAAACTCTATCCCAACGACTTCTTAGTATGTCCCCACAAGTTATACTAGTCTATCTATATCCTTTTTTTATTTTTACCGAATATTTTCAAAACATCGATAAACAGTAGATTGTTGAGGCGTTATACCCCAGTTTTTTCTCTCTGCAAAAGCATGAGCAGTGGCATAATTATCTTTAGAAAAAGAAGTGTAGGTAACGAATATATTTGGAATATTCCACGTTTTATGCTAACCTACCCCATCACCTCTCTTTTTGTTGTCAGCACCGTTTTCCATTGAACCATATTTGTTTCTAAAAGCCTTAAAACACTCTCGGCAATCTTCATCATCAATAGTGTTTCACGTTTCCATGAATGAGGAAGCATGTCATAAGCCTTTCTGTAATCGATCCATGCTACGCTCAGATTCTCCTTCTCTTTTTCTTCTTAAAAAATAATAATAATAGTGTTCTAAAAACATATTGAAAAGTTAGACACAGTAACTCATATCGTAAGAACCAAATAAATGCTTTAATACATGAGCAGTATTTATATTAAAATACCCTGAACCATTTATAGGTTTGACCTAAGAAGAAATGAGATACCTTGACCACAAACTTATAAATGTACACAATGCACTACAGACAATAATTGATGCCGATATAATGTACGTGAAATGGAAAAGATGGAGAAAGAGGACTGCATGTAGAGAAACATCTGTAAATGAAAATAAACAGCTTACAAAAACCATAAGGCGGATCACCTAAATATTAGTTTCCGCAACAATAATCTTTGCAAGAGTAGAAACGACAGAGAACAATAAGGCCATATAAAAGATGAGAAAAACATCTTTATCATAGCTTCATGAGGATGAGAAAATATCACTCATAAAAACAGTTGGACATTGCAACAAAATTGCATCTAAACAGAAAAAAATGCCCCATAACCTCAGCGGCAGCAGATCACAGGATTAGAACTGCTTATTTTAAAACAAACATCGGCAAGACACAGTTAAATAATAAACACATACGCTGCGGACAAAGAGACAAAACAACACGTAATATAATGAGTTAATTTCGCAACATAGCCCTTAGAGAATTTAAGATTAGACACGATGAATTACTGAAGGCAGTACCCTAGCAACTATGAAATCATACAGCTTTAACACCTAGACAACTCATTAAAGCGAACAACTGCAGCAATACTTGGAAACGGAAATCGAAAAACATTGCTGGGACATAGACGAACAAAACTAAACCCAATCAAGCAAGAACACCGGATGTGCTAATAATTAACAACAATAGACAAGTCCCGCCAGATCGTCGATTTGAAGTTCCGGAAATACAAGTGTTAATATATAGCAGGAGAATCGGTAAAAATAATCGGAATTGACTAGAGCTAAAATCTATATGAAAGAGGAAGAAAGTCAAAAGCTTATAATAATGGTAGAATTTCTAGGAAAAATCGCGAAATAAACTTAAGAAAATAATAAAATAGATTGAAATCAGGATGATGAGTGAGACGAATGAACGGGTTACAATAATGAATAGCTGAAATGTTAATCCTTTGATTCAGATAGTAATACACATAACCTACAAAAAACTAACCGTGAATATATTAACTGTACCAGAAATACAGCAAATAAATAGAAAAACATTACACTGGCGTGAAAAAAAACTTAACCAACACAATTATTAGTTACGGCCCTAGAAAATAAAATGCGAGTGACTATATTAATTTGCACTACAAAAACAATCGTGAAAAGTTGAGAAGGACAAAAGAGACGGATGAGATTATGTACTAATTAGACTTCCAGTGAATGTTTGCTAAGGGGATTGGGACCTAAGGCGGGAACTTTGTCACCGATAGAGTAGTGAATGTGGATATTTATTACTCGCGAGAACTCAATTGTAAACGGTTGTTACAATAACGCCCAGTCATGTTCAGATTTTATCAAAAACGGTAAATAAGACTGGTAATCTGCGAAGAATTGTTGCCTACACCCAAGGCAAAGAAACAAGCATTTGACAGAGAGAAATCTGTGCATATTACTGCAAGGACTGGTGATCACGAATTGGAAAAATCGGAACATTTAGTAGTATCGGGATCGGAAAAAAATATACATAATATTCTTATACCAAAACAATTCTTTTAATGATATGTTTAAAGTAAAATCTACCTTTACAAGCTATAATTATAAAATTATATATACTTATTGGTGTTAACTAATAGTAAAACTAAAATTGATAGATGATTCATACAAGTGTATTTTTTTTTCGTTTAGGGAATAATTGCCAATTAAGCCAATATTTTTTTTACGGTAATCTAGAAAAATAACGTCTCTATATTTTAGTATTTTGAGATTAATAAAGAATCTGAATCTTAATCGGCAATTGTATCGGAATCGGAAATTTAATACGAAATCGGTAATTGTATCGGAATTAGAAAAAAATGTTGGACTCGTATTATCTATACGTATATAATTAAAAGTGAGAATGTGTGTGTGTGAGTGTGTGTGTGTGCCTTATGGCACTTCTCAACCAACATACTGAACATACTTTGGATCTACATATTGAAATTTTGATACATAGGATATACAGACATGTGGAAAATAATTTTAATCTGTTTTTATCTTGAGGAATTGTTGCTAGAGTGTAAAAATTGAAAAAAAATACGTGGAGGGTCATTGGATTTTTATCTGTTTGCAAACTGTTTCGGGACTGCGGATGCGAGAACGTACATATGTCAGCTTCCTCATGTTAAGAATAAGTTGGTTCAGAAACACATTATAAAGAACGTGTCAAACTTACATAATAGTAATCGAACTTAGACCTTTGTTTGCAACTTTTGGTTTCGATCTCAGCTCCAGTATTCTTTACTTTCAAAACGTGAACGGTTTAGAAAAAAAAAAGAAAAAGAAAATATATTGATCGTAGACAGATCTGGAAATTTTTTACTTCTTGGTTTAAGAACATTTACTCTAGGTTTACTTTATTTTTCTTTACAATAAACAGAAATTCTGCATTTATAAAAAATATATTATTTACGCGTATTTTACGATTGGGAACGCCGAGCGGCCTGCTAACATACCTATAAAAATTACAATGTGTGTAAAATTAAACTAATATACTATACAGATTTTTCCCTGCAGACCTGAAATTTGGTATATAAAGTATTTAGATATGTGGAAATCGTATCCATGTTGAGAAAGGGCTTCAAAGGCCAAATTATGTATGTGTTTTTGTCCGATTTTATTTGGTTTGCTAACTGGTTTTCAAATGCGCATACGTGGACCCTTCTCATGACATACTACCTGCGTTAATAATAACACTAATTTTGAAAACACTTTCTAAATATGTGTAAAGCTGGCCTAATGGTTATCGTACTTTAGTCATTCTTTTTTATGCTTTCGTTTTGATTACAGCTCAAATATTTTTTTTTTACTTATAAGAGGTGAACGGCTTAAAAAAGCTATACTACTCGCATGCACATGCCTCAGATTCTATCTGAATTAAAATATAATATTTATGCGTATTTTACAATAGGGCAACGTCAGGCGGCTTGCTAGTATTTAATATAAGAACACTGAAACAGTGTGCCCCTGACTTGTTTATCTTTCAGCTTGAATATATGTAAGGATATAATAACATATTGAATATGCCAGATTACTTTCTCAGCAGCAATCAAGATTAAAGAAACCTATTTTTACATCAGATATCAAAATTTGTATTCGTAAAATCATATATCAGGCACGAGATGAGATATACGCGTAAGAGTTGTGTCGATTACAATATTCAGAGTGTTTTAGAAAGTCTAGCATAAAAGTCATATCGGAAAGAAAATCTGGCATATTATTTGACATGTACTTATTCTAATATATAAAAAAAGCTTAGTCGATTTTATTTTAACATTTTTAAAAGAGAAATTAACGGATGTTAATAAAATAATTGTAAAATTTTGTTAATCTACATTCCCAAACTCTATATCTATAACGAAACATGAAAGCGCAGAGCGCTGTCAGGGTCTACAAATTATTGTTTTTTTTATGGGCCGTTCTTTTATGGGCGTTCCACCGGTTAAAATAGTTTTAAAAGGTGAAAAATGGGTCAAAATAAAAACAAATAGCTATACATTCTTTTTTTTTTTACATTCATCTTAGTTTATTATTAATTTTTAGTCATTTCGTATACATGTCACGTTGGTATTGATGTAACGTAACTAGTGTTGATTGTTTCGGTTTCGATTCAAACTGATGGTTTCTAAATACTTTTTTCTTACTTTTAAACTGACGACTCTATTATAATATATTCGAAATTTGGACGAATTAAAATGTCATATTTAAGCATATTTTTCGCGCGGGGTAAGCCTGGCGCACTCTCGCTAGTCTAAGAGATAAAAGTCTAGATGCCTGTCTGCCTATCTCCTTCGAAACTACAAGTCGCAGAGCGGCGATAGGAAGCTCAAATAATTGAGGTTGTTTACGGACGGTTCTTTTATTGGTATTTAGTTATGTAACATAGATTTTAAAAGTTAAAAATGCGTAAAAAATGTTCTACATTTTGTAGTTTGTTTAAATATTATTATTTAATCAGATCATATTTAAATACAGTAGTGACCTTATTAGCTTTGACGACAACAGTTTTGCTTTAGGCTTCGATTCTAACTGATGGCTCCGAAATAGTTTTTTTTTTTTACTTTTGAAATAACGATTCTATTATCTGAACAAAGTAAAATATAATATTTAAACGGAATTTACACCCCAATTAACTGGTCGCCCCTGCGAACTAGTATGAACATTACCTTCTTACCCAAATGAAATATATTGCCTAATTTCTATGGCTGTATACCCAACTGATTAATGTATTTTCAACGATGTATAATGCTGATTTCCTTACGTCCGTTCTTTTAAACAAGTATGTATTTTGAAAAGTAGAAGATACGCATCTTAACAGCTATACTAAGATCCTGAGATATTTTCGTAATCTGTGGTAGAGAATTCGAAAAAAAAATATAGACTTTATATGTAATTCCACCACGAACCAATTTACACTTATAGTTGTTTTTCTCGTATCTAATGCGTTTAATATTTGCTCCCTGCATAGTGTCTCACTGGCCGTACCCTTGCCTATGTGATTTGATATATTTGATACAAATCTACTCGCTTTAATGATATAGTCTATTTTTTTTTCGAATTCTCTACCACAGATTACAAAAATATCTAAGGATATTAGTATAGCTGTTAACATGCGTGTCTTCTACTTTTCAAAATAGCTATTTATGTATCAACCCAGATATGCTGGTGTGGAGAGCAATACGTATGTTTTACTTTTATTAGCCAAATTACGACGCGAAGA
>NC_136491.1:86213532-86311032 GCF_053919585.1 Euprymna scolopes
ATATATATATATATATATATATATATATATATATATATATATATATATGTGTGTGTGTGTGTGTGTGTGTATTAAAACAAATCAGCCAAGATCGAGACAAAATATGTCAATATATACTTTAGCTTTGAGCTACCCCATATATATATATATATATATATATATATATATATATATATATATATATATATATATATATATATATATATATATAAACAAACCGTAGACTATAGAACAATACAAGACATTCGATCGGTAAACATGCACAAATTTTATACCGACTAAGCAATACGTTATTAAAAGTACAGATATAATCCCTGAAAACATTTCCTATAGATTTTATAATAACTTCATCTAAACACTAGCCAGGACTATTGAAATATACATTACCCAGCTAGATTCCACTCTTATACTAGCTTTCCTGTAAGAGGCTCTATATGAAAGGATAAGACAAAATACGGGCACAATATCAATGCATCCTCACAACCTTTGAACCGCCACCTATTAGGAAACTCAAGAAAAAAACTGAACAGTGAACAAAGTATAGCATGCTTCTCGGCACAATGCAAAAATTTGGACCAAATCAGAGAGATAAAAAAGCAGTTTTCTATTAAGGCGAAATGCCAAACTTAAAATAACACTCATAAAAACAAACATAATAAAAAAGCATAGGCCAACCCAAAACTTAAAACATATTTTAACCTCTTCCAAATTAAGTTAATACACTGTAAAGTATGTTTAAACATCCAACAAAGGTGTGGAGTTTGTGACATAAAAATAAAGAAACATTATGTATATTACAATCCTTACATTAACAGTTAAAATAAAAACATACCCTTAACTGCACTTCCAGAAATGCAGTGTATGTAGTAAAATGCACAGCATACGAAAAATCTTACATAGTCACCGCCAACAACTTCATCAACACTGTGGACTTTACATAAAAGTTACATAAATTACCTGAAAACAGATTCGTATCTCTTTCAAACACCTACATTCATGCAAAATAATGGCAAGAACCCACACAGGAATAGAATTTCACAAAAGCACACACTCCTAAATAAAACTAAGCTTACTGAAAACGCAAACAAAAATGCATGACGCACCCATACATACTTATGCATGTGATGACCTTATACACAGACATCAGATCCGACACATTGAAGCATACACACGTTCACGCACGCGTACGATTACACATAAAGGCACAAGAAATGTCCTATTTTTCTTATGTAATACACTGAAGAATATGTTCTGAAGTTTAGTTTGTATACAAAAAAACATCATGGATATCTTAGTTTACTTTGTTTATGAATTGATTATTTGCATAATTTAACAGGCGAAAATGAACTCGGAATAGACAGAAATATGCAACTAAAAAGCAAAATTAAATAACAGTATTCATGCCAAAAATAGACACTAGGCTTAACTTATTTAAACTACGATCATAACCTATATTTCATAAGTCAATCCGAGAACAAACATAAACACACACTCTCATGGTCATTATAACACACAGACACACACGCACGCAAGCACACACACACATAAAACAAAGTAGCCGTAGGAAAACGTACATATATATGCACCTTCTTACTTTCACACAAGTTAGAGGAAAATGGTATAAAGAAAAGCGGAAAATAAATAAAAACTACACGCCCACGACCCCAATACTCACTCAATGATCCTTTGCTGACCCCACAAAACGAACGGTAGATCAAAGACACATTACAAATCTTGAAAGATACATTCCATTTCCAGTTCTTGGAACGAATAGTTATTCTCCAACTTGCTTTTAAAAAACTAGATCTTTCCACATTATTTCTGAACACGACATAAATAAATCGTAAAAATATCGCTCCAGACGCGTTAAAATATTTTTTTTTAAATCAATAATCTGAAAAATGGCAATTCTATATATTAAAACAAGTATATGAAAAAGTGAAACATTTATTTATATATATATGTATATATATATATATATATATATGTGTGTGTGTGTGTGCCTTTCTCTCTCTCTCTCTCTCTCTCTCTCTCTCTCTCTCTCTCTCTCTCTCTCTCTCTCTGTGTATAGTGCCAATTGGTTTATTGCACATTAGTAAAATTTCAATATTTCAGTAAATAAAGTTTATGACAAAATGACAATTTTACTATCAAACGACTCCTTTAATGGTTGTTTTTTTTTCCAAAAAGAATATTCAAATTAATCCGATATTCACGCAGTTATGACATTTTATTCTTTATAGAAGAATTTCCACTGTCCATCGATTCATTGCAGGTCTCTTAAATGTTGTTGTAGGGCGAAATACAATGTATTATCTTGCGAACTTCACATTTTATATGTTTTGTCAAATAATGATTATAATAATAATTTTAAAAAATCCTGGTTATGAGCCTCATATAATTAAATTATTTATGGATAGATTCAACATATTTTACATAATTTAAAACAACATTTTGTCCCCGAGCAAGTCAATTATTTGGTCTTAAAAGAAGTTATGGCTCTTGCAGCATCAACTATGTGCCCCCACAAAGCATCCTTTGAAGTAAATTGCTCTCCTCCCTCATAAACTCTTTATATAATATTGACCAGAGATATTGAATGGGGTTAATGTTTAGAGAACACGTTGGTCTGGTTATGATAGTTTTATCAGCGAATTTTATAGATTGAAGGAACGATGCAGTCGCCCCAAGTAGATTTTTAGGTAAAAAATGATCTGAAAGCGACGTGGAAATGGTAGGTCTTCAAGCCATGTCAACAAATTATTATCCAAAAAGACCGTGTGCTGGTAAGCTTTACACCTTGTGACGCTCGGAATGGTTCAACTAACGTATCTCCAATGTTTCCCCGCTAAAACATTATGCCCCCACCTCCTTGTAGGCCAGATACTCTGTAACGGGTCGGAGTTCCGTTCGGGTTTCAAACTTTGGTCTATCTCTCCGGACCGTCAAGAATAGCATGGCCCTCATCCATGATTAGGACCCTGTTGGAAATCTATCTTTATGTAATTCTGTGTCCAAGCTATTCGATTTTTCCTCTGTAGGTTGCCCAACGGAAGCATTAGAAAAAAGTTTGATGTTCCGTGCAATCTCATTCAACACATTGTATCAATCATTCCTGGATATTGGAGCGATTCCAGGTTTTGCAAGAACCAAAGCACTGGCGATGTTTGTGTTTCGATTGACTTCCTGCGAATTTTCCGAATATCAGGATATAAAAGGATTCTCCTTATGCCCTTATTTTTCTGCATTTGGTGTTCAGGTTGTTTAAGAATTCAGCCAAGATTGTTGCGTCCCATTCCAGCTCCATGGCTAAATATTTGATGTTAAATCCTTCTGCGAGTCCAGCAACTATCTTCTGATTTTCGATCACTTCTAGTCACCTGATTTTAAGTCTCGTGCAAGCGACTCTATAAGTCACTCCGTCAGTCCGTCGGTCGGTCGCTCGGTATGTCGGTCTATCCGTAACTCTTTTGTGCTTGGCGTTTTTGGTTAAGATCAAAGGTCTGTTGTTAATAGATGCTTATTCTTTTTAAGCTTTTCTTGGCCTTTTGGCCAAGATCAAAGTATAGTATCTGTTTTTACTACATGCTGTACTTATGTTTGTAACTTTGTGATACAAAGTGGGGGATCACTTGTCTGCATTAATTTAATGTAGAATCATCATCCACTTTACAGCCAGTCAGTCTCAAAGTCATTCATCATTCTCCAGATCATTCAAGTTGTTTTTGAAGGATTCCAGTTATTTTATAAGCATTCAACTTATTCTTAAGGTCATTCAATTCATCCTTAATTCATTAAAGCCATTCTAAGTCATTTGCTTTTTATTTATTTAAGTCATTTCAGCCAATTTTTGCTCATTTCAGTTTATCTTTAAGAAGTTCATGTCAATCCTACATTCACGCATTCATTCATTACACGAGAGCACGCGACTAATGGCTATCTTCTTGGTTTGGCATTGCAAGGGATCTGCAATAAAGCATTGGACAGTAAACCCCCTTTTATAATACATAAAATGCTATGATTTCGATAATGTTGCATGGATTTCAATAACATTTTGGATAATAACTAAAATTAAGCGACCCTTTGATGGAACGATTTTCATTTTTTATGACGTATATTTAGGGGAATATTGATATTTACTAATCTACAATGAAAGTAATTGACACAGTATATACATATACATATATATATATATATATATATATATATATATATATGTATTAATTCCTCTGCCCTCCAATCTTAAAAATTACATCGCCATATTGTCGAAGACATGATGTAAGCAAATAAACGAGCCAGAAATTCTACCGAGTTTTCTAATCATAAAGACATATAACAGGGTGGGTTTGCGTGTGTGTACGTGTGTGAGATGTTTTTTTGGATTCTGTATATAAATAAAAATATATAGCAGTATGCTTACATATATGGAATAAACATTTCTATTAGAACTGAACCAATATATACCTGTAAAAGTGTGCTGTCATTTTCCTATATATATTTAGTAAAACTGATAATTAGTAAATATATATATATATATATATATATATATATATATATATATATATATGTTCGTGTGTGGGTGTTTCGGTACGTGTGGGTGCTTGTGCGTGTGTGTGGATGTGTGTAATTTTCATAGCATGGCGTATTTATATCAATGTTTCTTTTAAGCCAAACTTGGCTGCTACGTTCAGTAGTAAACGCCAGAAATATTTTCAAAATCTTTTTTAGTTTCGAATGCATTGTGTGACAAATGTGAGCGTGATCATTAAGAAGGGAACATAAAACAAATACATTTTTGCGCCAAACATATAATGGGATAGTCTTAATTATCATTTTATATTCCATCAAATAACACGCTAGATTGTTTTGCTTCATCTGCGAACAATCGTTGCGTGTTTGCTAAGACATTTTGTTAACTTGTGTCTTTCAAAGAGAATATTATAGAAAGCCTGATTCGAGTGAGGAGAAAATCTCTAGTGAGGATTTAATCGATCCGACACACTTGTACTCTCTTCATCTGTAATGGGAATCATCAGTGTCTATTTTTCCGTTAATGGTATTAGGCTTAGTAGAATTACGCAAAGAAGATTTAATAAGAAAGAATCGAAAAACATTTAAAAAATATTCCTTTAAAGCAATAACACAAACGAGACGGAACTGAAAACAAAGGATCAGCACACATGACAAACCATGAGGGTACGGCCATTGATTTAGTGTCATGTAATGTCTTGCAAGAAACTAATGTCTTAGGTGCTATTAACTGTTTGAAACTTTATACTTGCGTAGTAAGCTTTATAATGAAAACATTGTCACAACAACGGAAAACTACTAATTATTTTAATATAAGGGCGAATTTACTATACGTTTACATAATTAAAATATTATTATAGATATTAAATACTTTGATAAACAAAATGTGTCTCACCGAAATATACTTTTAAAAATGTTGAACTATATACGATACGAGCATTTCTAATATGATAATGTTTCAATGGATAAACAAAAATGATTTTCGATCTAAAAGAATCGTTTATTATACTTACTTTAAAACTTAAAAACGTACCATTTATATTTATATATAAAAAGGCAGTTAAGCTTCCCTATAAACTATTACTTAGTAATCATGTACCGTACTTTGGGGTAATTGCGTAAAATGCAGGTCTAATGCGACAACAAAAAAAAGAAGTACTCTTTATTTTCCTTGTTGCCAAAAGAGCACTTTTATCTTTTTGGCGCAGTTACCCGAAACTTGGCGCAGTTACCCGAAACTTGGCGCAGTTGCCCCAAATACGGTACCGTTTATGTTTCCATAAATGTTAAAGCTAGTCATTTTAATATATAATGCTATTTATTGCCACGCACTCCTCTTTCAAGTAAAATACTTTTCAGGCATATTGCAATATTAGTTTACGATTTGCATCTTTTCTACATATGTGAAAATAATTGCAAGTTATATTTAAAAATAAATAATATCTAAATATATATATATATAGAGAGAGAGAAAGAGAGAAAGAGTAAGAGAGAGACAGACAGATAGAGAGAGGGTAAGATAAAGATTGTATTTTAAACTTTTTGTATACTCAATCAAACTGACCAACAAAAAATTGTGTTAACATACCGCAATGTACGTATAGTACACATCACGTATATTACTACAGAATATCTTTATATTTAAGAATGTGTGTAAAAATATTATAACACGTAGTTCTTTTTACATTATCTCTTGATCTAAAATAAGTATATAACTGCAAATATCTCGCTTGAGCTTATCACTTATCATTTACCAATATACAAGAACGCAATTACTTTACTCATAAAACAAGTACGAATTCATGAATATAGATGACATGATATAATTCTACATTTTGTTTTTAATTACGCTGAGTTTTACCTATTAAACGAACTTAAAATGTATCCTTATAAACTACAGCACAAAATAAAAGGTACTCGCTGTGATGTATAGACATAGACCTCTTTCGACTAAGCATAATAAATGTATTTCAGTTTTGCAGTGGAGACTTACTTTAAATGAAAAACAATAACTCTGTTATATTTTTATATTGAGTGTTAAATTACAATTCTCTCTATCCATGCTTTAATTTAATAAAATATTGGAGATGTATATTTTTTTACCGGAAGAGACAATTTTTTATGTTATAGTTTGTATGTCTCGCGGTGATATATTGGCCTTTCGATTTATTTTTCATTTTGCGTCAGCAAATTAGTTTCCAAATCTTAATGGGCGTTAACAGTACAAGAACTTGACTTCTATAAAATATACATATGAATCTAACTACAAAACTAATGTTTTTTTTTGTCTTGCAAGTGTTTAATTATTAAATAAGAGATAATAATCTGTTTTTCCTTGTAATATAACAATTGCACTGATGTATTATATATTCTATTATAGTTTTATCAGCAAATTCCAGATTATGAATTTATCTAGACTTGAAGACTCTCCAGTACAGCGTTATTACTATAAGTTATATTATTAGAAGGTGTATCCTACCCTAGAGGAGCTAGAGTAACGTTATGTCGACATGATGTTTTGGCTTGGACTACTATGCTATAGAAACGGGTCAGCCACCGTTTACTTTTCGGGTAATGTGTGCTAATGTCAAGTTGTAGCGTTAAATCTTTGCATAGATGAAATGAACGCATTTTATCATGGGCTCTAGTACACAAGTCCAGTGCGTATCTGATTACATATCCTTAGTTTATTAAATAGTTTCAGTGAAACGCATTGTTAAGGTTTTTCACTTCATTTTAATTAATTTATTCGAGTGGGAGACAGTAGGTATTTTCTGATACTCCTTTATCCCACAGCCGTCACAGATCCGCGATAGTTTCCATATTCATCAAATGCACTTATCAATTATAACATCGTTGACAATATTTAAGGATATAAATTATTATTTTGAATGGCGTATAACTAAATAAGCTATCCAGGAGTAAAAGTATAATCGTATGTTTAATTTTTCCCTCAAGACGATGACGTCAACCACATATTAAAATAAATGTAATTCGGAGTAATAAAATGTACATGAGACAACTCAATGTTCGATTAACATTAACCCTATCACTCATTTTTGCAGGAATAAGGTTCTTTTTAACTGATTATTAAAGCATCACTATGTCACAACATTTTTATCATACGTTTCTAAGTGTTAAAATATAAAAACCTAACGGTGTCAGAAAGTTACTACTAAAGTAGTGCTTAATGTCTAATATCCCCAATGGTTTTAATTCACTAATTTATATTGCCTTTATTTATTAATATATTTTAAAAAATACTGAGGCTAGATTTTATATTAAACATGTTACTTTAGATGCAATATGTTACCTAAGTTATATGTTGTAACTCAATGTTTAATGTTCATCGAATTTATCATATTATCCATGTGTAAAGATGTCATCAGTGTTTACACATATATTCTAACGCCAGCTGTGGTGTTGTATTTATTCTAGATATCAAACAATGATTACTTATATATGATCGGGCTTATATCTATATTGACAATATAAATAATTGTATATTTTCCCAGAAGTAATTGCACTAGATCGGGAACTTCTGAAACGTTTATTAGAATGCAAACGATAGTATATAATAAACATGACTACAATAAAATGGTCAAATAACACAAATATTAAGGCAACGAAATTAATTAAGAGCAATTTGATAGATAAAATAATACTGTACGAAAGTGAATGTAAATATTTCCAACGTATCAATCTGAATTTGCCGCAAAACCGGCTCCTAGTTTTTAACAATTCTCAATATCGATTTCAAATATTTATTTCATCTAAAATGAATAAAATATTTTTTTTAAATTAATGAATATATATTTTAGATGAAATCATATGTAGGCAACTATTCTTCAGCAAGAAAATAAAATAAAAAGACTGATTTTTATTTTGATTTTTTAGAACGGCAATCACGTTTCGAACCACCTGCTGTAGTATTGTATGTTTTAGACACAATAGTATATTTAAATATATGTGTTCGTTAATAATAAAAAGGTTACATAGAAGATCTCTTATATTGACTGGGAAATGTACAATAAACGAACTGCATGATAATAAATTAAAATATGATACTAAATTGAGTAAGGCAGCGGAATAATGCAGGAATAGAGTACCTTTTGTAATGAAAAATACTAAAGTCAGACAACGTATAGCGATATCAATGCAAGGATATTAGTATAATAAATACTATACCATTGAATGAACAAATATTGACTAAAAATCTAACTTATTGTATTTATTTGGTCGGTAATCTTAACTTTTCTACAAATTAAACGGCTATCTAAAAAACATCGACATTTATGTAGAATCTTTCTGAAGATAGACCAATTTTCCGTACACTTGAAAATGTTAGAAACTATTTATATAAGGTCCTTAATGGCTTCCTCTTGCAAAGTAACACACATTCATTTTTTTTTTTTATTTAATTCACTTTTTTGCAAAGAAAAACACATGCATTTTTTTTTATTTAATTCACTTTTATTTAATAAAAATATATAGTTTGATTCTATTAGTCGGTTAAGAACAAATCATTAATATAACATATTACACTTTAAGAGGAGTTTTACTCATATAAAAAGGAAACACAAATTAAATGGAGTGTCCTTAATCCGCGGACTTACTTTTGGATGGCATAGAAATAATAATAAATATCAGTAATGTGATTACTTTTGAGTTTGATGCTGGATACCGAACGTTAACCAACTTTTCGTGGATTTTTCCGTTACTGGATATTATACTCTTCACCCGACAATCCATTAACGTGAAATAGTTTTTCTTTTTACCCCATTCCCTTTACTTCACTATTTTCTGACTTCTATCAAATAAGCTCTATTGCTTACTTGTAGTTTCATTAAATACTTTGCAATCAAAATCCGATCCCGCATTTTACTAATTCCTACTCTCTGAGGAGAAGGAAATTATTTTTTCGAAACTTAACGAATTAAGATAGCCCACTCTATTTTTGTTTCCTTTTGGAAAATTGAATATGTTTTTAACTGTTCTAAAAGTGTATTAACATGTTTTATTATTTTTTTGTTCTCATAAGTTCTGTTTCGTATTTGGTTTCTTAAACTTTGCATCTGTTTTTGCATTACTTTATAAATGTTAAGTCTTTAATATTAATAATATATATTAAGTTTGCTAGTGTTGATTATCCTCCTGAACTTTATTGTAATTCATACTTTATATATATATATATATATATATATATATATATATATATATATATATATATATATATATATATATATATATATATATATATATACTAGCAAAAGTAACAGCCTACAGAAAATGGACTCTGATTTAGAAAAATATAATAGGTTATGGAAAGGCAGGGTTGTAAAGAGATGGTTTCGAATTTGGGGGTACCAAAACCAACGGGAAATATGATTAAAGTAAAAATAAAATAGATCAACCCCATAATTTATTATACCATACCTGTTCACACTGAAACACTTATAACAATATTCTGTGAATTTATATTAAAAAAAAAATTGTTAAACTTTCTGACATATTTCCATTCTATGGAGATCACACGCGAACGAACACCCCATAATTTTATTATACCACATTTCTCCAAACTGGAACTTAATTATCAAAGTATACTTACGCAGATAGATTTGAAAAGTATTTATTAAATGATAAGTCTATTTCCATTCTATGGAGGCCAGGCGCGAACGCAGAACCCCCAAGTTAATTATACCATCCATATTCAAGTCAAAACATACTTATCAAAGTATTATTATGTACATATATATCAAAAGACTTGTAACATTATTTGTTTTAATTTTTAATTTTTTTTTATTTCGATACTTTGTGTACCAGGCGCGTACGCAGCCCCCACAATTTTAATGAATCATCATTATGCAAGATCAAACATACCCATTCCTGTATCTCGATACATCTATCATTATATGCTATCAGTTTTCTATAATAGTCAACCATATTGGTGCCTATTCGTGACCAGACACACCCACAGATGTTCAGCTTTATATATATATATATATATATATATATATATATATATATGTATATATATATATTATTGGAAATGCTAATTAATAAAAAGTGAAGAAAGTACCCAATACTGTTGTAGAGCAAATATGCGTTTCATTTTTTATTACCGTATGTTTCTGTTAAGTTACATTATTGTTTCAGCTAATAGGCCGTTTTTTGGGCCGTCTGTAACTTCCTCAGACTTTTACAGAAATGTTCGTTATTTTGGGATGAAAGAGTGAAAGAGTGAATTATGTCCGTGGGTGCGAGGAGGGCGGAAGAAAGAGTGGAAGGGAACGAGGGGGAAAGGTGGGAGGGGGCGTTTGATATGTCGGTATTGTATTAGTTTTGGGGTTTAAGGAACTTGTGGTGGAGTGTCTGGTAAGTGAATTTCTGGTGTGGCTGAGGGCATAGGGATACATGGAGTGGAAGGGGAATATGTGAGGGTGGGAAAAGGGGGGTTACTTTTAAATTCGAGTCTTTATGTTAATGTGTGTATGCGTCTCGTTGGTGAGATGATTTCTTGGTAACTATGTATTGACCTGTATGTATTGACCTGTTGGGTGTTCGCTTATGTTTGGAAGTGAGGTAGCTATGATTCAGTTTATTTACTTTTAATTTTTATATTGTTGTTAATTGTTTGGAGAGGGATAGACAACGATCGCGGGCACGGGTACACCCATGCACACGTACATACATATATCCTTAAAAGAAACGGTCATATGTTCACAGACATCCTCGCCCTGGCGTGCAAATATATGCACACATGTGCGCCTGCATGCATACCCACCATTGTTGCTCTCGCTTACGTCAATTGTTCTTTAAGGTGCTAAAATTGGGTACGGGTGCGTCGTCGATGTGTGTATGTATCTGTGCATGAGCGCATCCATGCTTACGCACGGACACCCAATTTTAGAAGCTCATTAGACTCATTTGATTTGATCAGAAAATTTAAACGAATTATCACACACGCACACACGCACACACACACATATACATACATATATATATATATATATATATATATATATATATATATATATATGGGAAAAACAGGAATTTATGTTTTTTTTTTTTTTACATTTTTTACTTTAACGAACAACAATGGTGATACTGACTTATATCTGAAGGTCTGTCAAAATCCAAGAAAATAGCAGAAAATAAGCTATAGCATTTAAACGAAAATCTATGGTGTTAAGTATTAACATTTCAACAGTCCTATACCAAATATTTAAACTCTTATTTTCGAAGAAATACTTTGACTTCTTCACTGATCGTTTCGTGATTAGATTATTTGTGATATTGAGCGCGTTTGTTGAGAAAAGTCTAAACATTTCAACTTTTGGCGCATACGTCGTACTTACACCGAACGCGTCATGTATGTATCTATGTGTGTGTATATATAAATATATGTGTATCAGTTTGTTTGAACGTGTTTTCTAAAAAAATATTAAACATATAGTTGAGCAAAAAGAGTAAGAAACGCATACAGACGTGTATTTTATACACTGAAGCTAATTTAATTGTCGCGGAATTTAAATGATAACGAATTTCCTAGACGAGTATAACAATATTTTCATAGCGTCTGACTGTAATCACGTGTGCAATTCCTGGCTATCTTTGGAAATTTTCTTTTCTACGAACTTTTTGTTCGTTTGATTTTTTATCCCACTGTTTTTCAATGAATAATTGATAATGTTCATGATACACATGGAAACTATTATCTATTTGACAAGGAGATCATGTATACGCATACTTCACTTTTTATATTTACTATCACAACCCTGACTTTGTCTTGTCAATAATATATATAACATATATACATATGCATATACATATATATATATATACATTTGCATATATATACACATATATACGTGTATATATATATACGTATTTATATATATATATATATATATATAAATATATATATATATATATATATATATATATATATATATATATATATATATATATATATACGATTTACACATATATATTTAGGGGTAAAAATAATTCTAGTTATGTACATATCGAATGTATTAATCATGGAAAATTAAAAAAAAATATAAAGTGACAACTAGCTGATCGGTATCGAACCTTCTCTCAACAGATCTAAATTCTAGGCGAATTAATATATATATATATATATATATATATATATATATATATATATATATATATATATATATGCTAGCGGAACTACCCGCTGTTGACTGGGTTAAAAACAGCCTAGAGAAAATGGGCTGTGATTGATGAAAGTATAAAAGGTCATGAAGAGGAGGGGTTGTAAGAAATAGGTTTTGATATTCAAAAATTTTACCCTAAGCAAAATACGATGAAAGTAAAGATACTTTTCGCGAAAAGATATATTTTTATAACAACTTTGTTTCCATTCGTAACTAAGAGTGACCAACAAGATGATGTTTTCTTACCAAGAAAAAAATGATATATATATATATATATATATATATATATAATATAAATATACAAGAAATAAATGTTACCATAGGCAATAAAAGTTACTTTTATGGTAGAAAAGTTAATCTGTTTGTATTTTTAAGTAGTTTGCAAAAAAAAAAAAAAACAATTAATTCACAAATCGGTTTAAAAATATCAAAATGGCAACGACTTTGCAAAGGAGAGCCCCCGATTTAAATTTGATGGAGTGACACCTGAGCATTATGTGTTACCAATTTAAGAGAGTTCTCTCAACGTAAGGAATATTTATAATCATATTTTAATGGTTTCCTTTATTTTGTGCTTGAGGAATATTAGATTATGGCATGTGTAGTTTATATAAAAATTCGTTCAAGTAGTTATCGGCTCAAATTTTGTAAAATTTCGGTTCGGTGAAATTATTTCAAATAAAGAGCATTAAAAACTATTTAAAAAACATGAACTGAACTTTTATTGAATACGGTAACATTTATGTATTGTATATTTATGTTTTTGGGTAGTCGTTTGTTGTTTTTTGCTAAATATTCTTACTAAATAATATCGACGAAATATCGAAAAACAAAGAACCAAAAACAGTTTTAGAAAATTAACAAAGCTTTACTTTCTTTAGTAACATAATCTAAAACAGCAAAATGGGGTATTAAAAAAGTAAACACGTAATTACTTACGTTTTTTTAGCAAAGAATCGATATAAATATGAATAAGAACTAAATGACGCCCTTTTTCAAGCAGAACAGCTTCGTTTCAGATTTACAATATTGAACGGTGTAGTAGGCGCCGTCGGATTCAGGGCTGTACTATTGTTATGTTAAGAACACGCAGGAAGGGTTGTAATCAACTGAATTCTTTCTGGTACAATGACAAAAAAATCTTAAACAGATATATAAATAAAAATAAAAAGGGTATGTAAATGTTTTTAAAAAGACACGTAATCACGTGAGCAGGATTTACCCCTTCTGTTGACACGATAACAAGTAACGTTTTTATTTTTTGTTTATCTAGTTATATATTTCCGAAAGCTTGCCACGTGCAAGTGGAGAAGGAAAAAAACAGAGTCATGCAAAATTTGTGTCGAGAATTGTCTACAGTTCCAATTTTTTTTTTTTTTTTTGCTTTGACTTTAATGAGAACGTAAGTATATGAGGTCAATATATTCGACACAATATGATTCAACTCAAAAAAATAAATAAAAGCTAACGGGAATTAAGATTAAAGTTAAAGTGTTATTAGGCACCCTCACCCCTTTTAAGAAACCTGGTTAAACTTTGTGGCATATTTACATTCTATGGAGATCAGGAACGACCGAACACCTAAGAATTTTATTATACCATATTTCTTAAAACTGAAACACAACTATCAAAGTATACTAACGCAAATAGATATGAAAAGTACTTGTTAAAGTTCGTGTTAGATTTCCATGGAGTACAAGCGTAAACGCAGACCCCACAATTTTATTATACCATCCCTGTTGAAGTTGCAACATACTTATCAAAGTATTCTTATGTACAGCTATATCAAAAATCCTTGTGAACGTTTTTGTTTTTCGTTTTTTATTTCCATATTTTGGGGGTGAGGCGCGAATGCAGATCCCACAAATTTTTTATGAACCACCGTTCTGCCAGGCCAAACATTCCCATTTCTGATGCGCGATACATCTTCTATCATTATATGTAATCAGTTTTTTTTTAAATAGTGAACCATATAGGAATCCATTCGTTACCAGACACACACACATACTTTCAGCTTTATATATATATATATATATATATATATATATATATATATATATATATATATATATATATATATATATAAGATGGATATATCGCAGTGTAATGTATTGGAGAAAAAAAAGGAAAATATGATGGAAACATACATTTCTAAACGATGTTCTCTTTGTGTGCATAGAGAATTTCTCAATGACTTAATATATATAGTTTCTATAATGTTCAAGTGTAAGCAATAGTGTGACCTGTTTAGAACGAGGAACGATGTCGACATTAAAGGCAAATACACGTTTTTAAGTGCTAAAAAATCGCAGTGTCTTCTTTAGTAGCGCATTACACAACTACAAACTTGGCAAATTACACAACTACAAACTTGGCGAATCAGTAAGATAACCTAGCCATGATAAGCGCGAGAAAACATGCTATCAATCTACTAAAGTGTCTGTATTTTTAAATTTAGAAACTTATTTTAAATTAGATTGTACAATATACAAAATATTTTAAAATATATATGGTGTCTTAGTGATGAATTTAATCACATTATCCATATAGGGCGTGGAAAAAAGCATAAAGGACCTACATTTTATTTATCATCACAGGTTTTGCAAGATTATTCCTAGTATGCATTCTATTATTAGTGTTTTCTTGACTTTCTTAAGTTTCCAAACCCCTCTATGCTCTCTAGCTAATTTCATGTATTTGTTTCGCGTTTTGTCTCATTAATTGTATGGAATACCAATATTTTTCATCTGAGCAAGCTTTTTCCTTTGTTGCTAATAAAAACATCCTTTGCTGCCTTTGCGTTGGATAAGTTTTTTTGTACGTGCACGAATCAAAGGAGTTGTTAATTCTCTGTTTTGTTTTATTTTTAGTACAGCTGCTGGTGTGTGTTTGTTCTAGTTGCCTGAGTGTCCATTATGCAGTTGTTTACATTGTTCCTAGTCTAATTCCTTTCCCAATATGTCCTGTATATTCTTGAGTATTTGGTGACTAGCTTGTCCTATTCATTTATTATGTAATTTCTCGTTCCGTCTATGTATCCACATAGTCTAAATTTACTGTTTAAATATGCATTTGTAGGTGTAGGGGGCTACTAACAGGGGACAACAACTACTGGGGTACTATGTTGGGATATAGGCAGCAAGATGTTGGTTCACGTTGCACTTGAACTTTTGCATGTCAGTACAGTTGGGGAAGCAGGGACCTGAAATGGAATTCCAAAGTCTAACGGTTCTGGGGAAGAAACTACTTGAGTAGAAAGATCTTTTACATCTAGGGATCTCTACAGTGTGGGGTGGGATTTTGCAGCCTGTCGGGTCTGTCGAGGGTGTTCACGTGGTGGGGGCACATGTGCTTGCAGTTCGTCAGAGCATTCACCATTATAATACTTGTAGAACAGACAGAGGGATGCAACATTTCGTCGATGGGACAGAGGCTGAAGCTTAGATGCCAGTTCAAGGGCTATAAGATTTGCGGCCCTCTTTAGAACCTTGCCAAGGACCGAGAGACTAGTAGCCGATGCACCAGCTTAAATATGACAGCAATACTCCATACATGAGCGAATGGTTGCCTTATAGAGCTACCGGATACTTTCAGGTGTAAGTAGTTTTCTAGCACGGTAGAGAGAGCCCACCTTACTTGCAGCGGCCCTGGCAATGCCCTCGGTGTAATTGTTCCAACTCATGTTTCCTGTGAACGTTAGGCCAAGGAGCTTGAAAGACGTACTCTCACATAAAGAGACGTTGGTCATTGCTATAGTTGGTAGAGAAGGTTTCTTGTAATTATTGAATGAAACTAGTTTAGTCTTATCGGCATTGAACGTGACCATCCATTTTTGTCCCCGTTCCACTACAGATTGGAGGTTATCCTCTAGTGTGTCTGCCATTTCTTTAGATATGTGTTTATTTCTTTTCCTGTCGTGCCTATTATAGACTGTGGTGTCATCAGCATATATACCCATCTCAGAGGAAATTTTGTCGGGGAGGCCATTTATGAATATCAGGAACAGTAGAGGTCCAAGGATATACCCCTGGGGCACTCCCGCATTTATATCATATTGTTTAGATGTACGACCGTCGAGGACAACCATGATTTTTCTCTTATCTAAGAAGGATTTAATTATGTTAAGTATTCTACCAGTGACACCGTATGATCTAATTTTCCTGAGGAGACCCTTAGATATATCTAGAGCTACCGCTCTGCCCCCTCTTTGTCCAGTGAATGGTATATACGTCCAGAGATTACATTTAGGATGTCTGCTGTAGAACGGGCTTGTCTAAATCCATATTGTTGGTCAGTCAGAAGCTTAACATCTGTAAGGTGATGGACTAGAGCATTATTAATTAAGGTCTCCAATATTTTGACAAAAATTGGGAGGGGGCTAATGGTGCGATAATTAAATTCGTAAGTTCTTTCGCCAGAATTCTTGAATACTGGTACCACAGAAGCAGTTTTCCAACAGCCCGGAAAGCAAGACTCATTAAGGCATTTGTTGTAGAGTTCGGAGAGAACTGGAGCTACTTCGGCTGAGCACTTTTTTAATAGCACAACTGGGATGAGATCGGATATTACAGTTCTGTGGATTCTTATACCACATTTTAGTGAGGAGATAGAGGGATTAGTTCTTTTTACATCAGAGGGGATAATCCTTACTAATAATGGAGAGGTGCCACGTTACTTGGAAGGGTTATACATTGTTCATATTAGATGATTAGCAAATTACCTTCAATTGTTGAATGATGACACGAAGACAACAGTTAAAAAAATCTATGATGTTCTTTATTTCATTTGACCGGTCGAATGATTTGACGTCAGGAATTTATATTGCGTCTACATGGTTAAACTTCTTCCCCTTCGCCTCTGTGGGAACGCACCTCTGACCATGTCAGCTCTTTCCGACCGACTCTGCTGACTGCTGGAACCTTATTTCCCGACTAATCTGTTTATCTTAGTTCCTATTATTGAGAATTCCCTTATTGCTATGACGTCAGATGTCTTGTTCCAAAACGTGACTAACTCACGTGGCTCTGCACACGTTCTCCAATTCTCAACTAACCTATTTTAATTCAGTTTTCATACAAGAACGAGCAATTAGATTATTTTACAATACAAACAATATCTAACTATTTCCAAAAAAATAGCTACATTCTATCATTCCAATTTATGAATCTATTCTGCTTACAAGGTTCGAGTCTCGGCTTATCCTAATCTCATTTTCCACTTACATAATGCTCTTCTTGTTGATAGAAAAAAGTGGCAGACATTTTTTTCCTGTAACATACGCGATTGCTCATTTGGTTAGAGCTGACGTTTAAATGACAATTTTTTCACGTAATACTCCTGTTTACAGTACCAATGCAAATGTCATTAATAGTAACTACTATTAGGGCGGGTATTATTATTAGCTGAAAAGAGCTTTCACACATGCCATCAAATATCTCTCCTTGAAAATCAACTGTTGTGTTCCCTGGGATCTGAGTGACAACAAGTACCCCATACTTTTATGTTCACTCAAATTAACTCAATAATATTTGCAAATGAATTTGCACTCTCCCAACATCCGCTTACCGTTGGTTTCTCGCGGACTGCGGCCATTGTTCTCCACTTGAATTTGAATTTGAGTGGCAATAAACCTCTCCAAAGTCCCAGTTCTCCTGTCATTTATCAATCGGACGTCTAGTGAGCGCTTTCTCCTCGGTCCTTCCACTGTCTTTGATCCTTCTTTGCTATTTGGTATCCAAAGATAAGCGGGCAGACTGAGGAAATAAACAATAGACCTAGAACTTTTATTTGCAGGCCGTACATATTAATATTTGAAAATTAAACACATAATGTCGACAGTAAGAAACAAATGAATTAATAAGACCTACCAGTTAAGTACCTGATTTTTACATAATTAATAGTAGAACATTATCTAACAACTTTTAGTATTGGTCTCTAATAATATCTAACATATAATATACGGTGTCCATATAAAATATATAACCTCTTTAAATGACCATAACACTAACTTTTATGACAAGAAAGAAAAGTTTAATACGTCAAATTACTGTGAACCCATAGACAAACCAGCTAATTATCCAAAGCCTTCATTGCCATTGTTGTATATAAACAGCTGAAAACGCTCATTGATTGAATCGAAAACATTCCTAATCTATTCAATTGGTGTGGTGACATACTTTCTTTCGATGGTTGCTTTCGGCCCATTCATTGTAACTCGGTTAGTCGTATGAACCCTGTGTTTAACTTGGCCCACCCACACAGTCACCGCCACTCAAAAAAAAGAAAACAAAATTTAAGGGGATCGTATCCGGTAAGCGTGGACTGTACTTAATATGTCCTCCTCGCTCTAACTATGTGTTTCGCAGGTGAATATCAAGATATACCCTTACGCCATAATGATAGTAGTGAAGTGCTCAATCCTGCTGGAAATGTCATTCTGAATTCCTAAAGGTCACTTGGGAACGTGGTATATAATATTCATATAACACAGTTCAGTGGGACAACATGCATAATAAATCGCACTATATTCCGAAGCTTGCTTAAGAAAAAAAAACACGAAACACCAACTATATATATTTACATTAAAAGTCAAGTTTCTAAAAGTACAGTGTATAAGATTGTATGTTTCCCCATAGACGAGAATCTACAATAAATGTTTCAAAAATAAGAATAAAAATCTTCAGAAAAATATGTAAGAGCTACAAAACAATAATATCGGCGCAAGGCTTATATAACCTTCCAGTATTGTGTTTTCCATGAATAAACCATACACGTAATTGAGAAGGCGCATAATGTATGGTCATATAAAACCGAAAATATTAATAGTAGGACAGTATAAGTTTTGTAAAAGTGTTACGTGTAATCGAATGCCTTGTGTACAGCGGTGTAAAAATCTAATAATAAAACAGATATATTTACACTATGCGAGCTTATAATTTTACTCACTGGACAGAGATATCACTGATCATACAAGCCATGAATGAATGGACAGCGAATATATATATATATATATATATATATATATATATATATATATATATATATATATATATATATATATATATATATATATATATTGGTGTACATCGTGACACCCTGCACTGAAGATTGCCGAAAGGATGAAACACTAGTGTATGTTTGGATTTAATTATTATATTAATTATAATTATGACAACCCCTTTTAGAAATTCGTTTCTTATCGTATAGCACTTTCAGTTGAATTAAAGTCGGCCAATGTAGGCCTTATGAATAGATCATCGTATAACGATTAGATAACTGCCTGACTGACGTAAATGAACATATAAAAATTAAAATATCTAAATTCAACGTTATTTCACGCGGTTAATAGTAGCCGAATTCATAGTGTCTTCGCTGATCGAGCCAGAGATATCTCATGTTGCGGGGTTCTAATCGTTCAACTGCTGTAAACCGTGACACCCTGCATTGAAGATCCCCGAAAAGATGAAACTCTAGTGTTTGTAGGTATTCAATTATTTTAGTAAAAAAGAAAATATGAGAACCTTTTTAAGAAATTCGTTTCTCATCGTTTGGGCACTTTCAGTTGAATTAAAGTCGGGCAATTTAGCTCTTATGCATAGAGCATCGTATAACGATTAGACAAAGGTCTCTCTCTCTCTCTCTCTCTCTCTCTCTATATATATATATCAGTCCTCATTTTTTTAATGAGTGATTTTTCTGACAAAGGGAGAAGAAAAAGCTGTATTCTAGGTTGGCAGTATTTTGCGTGAACAGTCAACAGAGATGGCGGAAAATTTCTGTTCCATGTCTATCCTTGTAGCCATGTCACTAATAAGGGTGCTGGAGGTAAACGTTTTATCTGGGCTGACGTTATCCGCCTGATAGTCAGGGACCCGAACCTTGGATTAACCTCTAAGGAGGCTGTTTTATCAGCAGGCACAAAGTACTGGGGCTGCTGTATTGCCATTTGGTGAATGGATACTGGACAATGGAGTAGTCTCTGGTGGGGCCTCTCGATGCCATACTAGTGGATAATTGTTACGGCTTTACCTTATCGTGTGCTACAAAATTTTTTTTCGTTACTTTTCTCTCTTTGTTTCCCCTCTCTGTCCTGAAAAGTCTGCAAGTCTGACGACCTAGTCCACAAACTCCAAAATTCCATCATGACAAGTTTCAATAAAAAATACGCAATTAAACCCGGATCTGAAACTTCCAACGTAGACCCCCACTACCATGTCTCCTTCTCCAACATCAGGGGTCTACGTTCTTACCTTCCAGAGGTTGAAGCCCAATTACAGTAGACTAAACCAGACCTTTTATTTTTAAGCGAAACTGGAATTGGACGAACTATTTTCCCTAAATGAGTTCGTAATTAAAGGATACTATAACCTAAATTCCAAATCTGACCCCTAAGATCGCCATGGCCATGGAATATGTGCCTATATAAAAGATGACTTTCCATGTGGAAGGGACATCTCCAGAGAAGATCCTAACTTACCCTATATGTGCTTCCGGTAGCACTAGCTCACACTACGACATTTATATTTACTCTCTATCGCTCCCATAACAGCGGAGTTACTATCTTTAAAAGCATATCTGAGAAAATTGGCCAAGTTCTATCAGCATACCCTTCAGCTAACATTCATGTAAGTGGAGACTTCAATGTTCACAATGTGGAATGTTTGACCCACTCAAACAAGACCGATGATGAGGGGAGATTCTGTAATGATTTCTCCATTGCTTATGACCTCACTCAGATTGTTCACGAACCTACCCGTGTGCCCGACAATGACGGCCAGTATGCAAGTCTCCTAGACCTTTTTCTCACAACTTGCCCTGAACTATGTTCAGTTTCCGTTCTGTCTCCTCTTGGATCTTCCGACCACTCGGTTGTATCAATTAAGATAAAAATGAAATGTAATAAGTCCTCAGGCGTACCTCTCCATCGTACAGTATATCGATACACTATGGCTGACTGGGATAGTTTCCGTACAGTTATAACTGATCTTCCTCTGCGTTACATGATTAAAAAGGATGTGTCGTCTATAGTATCAGACCTGACGGAATGGTTAATTGTAGGTATAGACAATTCCATACCCTCGAAAATGTTCCAGCAAAAACCTAACAGCCAGCCAGGTTTTTCTCCAGAATATGCTGCTGCTATTGCGCACAGAAAACACTTTTTCCACTGCTTCCACTGTAATAGATGTATGGAAACTAAAGCCGCTTTCAGGACTGCCAGCAACCATTGTAAGAAAGTAATAAAGAACGCAAGAGAGTTGTATGCTCAGTCCGTCAAGTCCACAGTAGCTGAGCAGCGGCTTAATTCCCACCGGTGTTGGCAAATTGCAAACAGAATCCTGTACAGAACAGTGTGCTCTAGCCCAACTATCATCAATGGACCTGAGTAAATCTCGTCAGCATCAAACAAGGCCAAAATCTTTGCCAAGAACTTTGCAGTCAATTCTACCCTTTGCGACTAAGGCCGCTAACACCCAATATTTCCTCTTGTATCAGAAAACACACTATGTGATATACAAATATATGTATGTGATGTTGCCAATCTAATCAAAAACCTTTATTCCAGTAAAGCAACCGGCCCTGACGGTATTCCAATTATAGTACTCAAAAAACATAACTAGCACCCATACTTAAAAAACTGTTTAAACGTTGTCTTAAGGAACATTGCTTCCTATCACCCTGGAAAATCTCATCAGTATGCCCTGTATTTAAGAATTAAGGTGATCGCTCATCCCCCTCTCAGTACAGGTCAATAAGTCTCCTGTGCGTCATGAATAAGTTGCTGGAATCTGTGTTAAATAGAGTAGTAATCAATCATCTCACCAAAAATAACCTTCTTAGTGACACTCAATATGGTTTCCGTTCTGCTAGATCTACAGCAGATGTGCTTACAGTTATATCTCATAGGGTTAGCGAATCTCTCGACAGAGGCAACCTTTCTAGTGCAATTGCTCTTGAAATATCAAAGGTCTTTGATAGGGTATGGCATAAAGGTTTACTTCACAAGATCTCTAGCTATGGGATAGCTGGAAATGTCTTCTCAATTATTAAATCATTTCTCTCTTATAGGTTCATAAGAGTAGTAGTTGATGGGCAAAAATCAGAAGCTCATAGTATAAATGCTGGAGTCCCTCAGGGGTCCATCCTGGTCCCAACTCCTATCCTGATCTACATTAATGATCTTCAAAATCACATCCTTACATCATTCGTAGACATTTTTGCTGACGACACTACCATCTATTGTAGCACATCTAAGACAGTAAACGACCAAGTTCTCTCCGATTCTCTCTCCTCTGATCTTGATCACGCTGTACAATGGGGAAAGGAGTGGCTGGTTACTTTTAATGCATCTAAAACCAAGCTTCTATCTTTACATCATCAACGTTTTGATCCCCATCTGGCATCAATTAAAATGAATGGCTCTCGTCTTGGGGAGGCCTCAAGTTTTGACAGGCTTCTGGGCTTGACCTTTACTCCTGATCTTAAATCGAATACGTACATCAAATCTATTGCCAAGACCGCTGGAAAAATGTTCGGATCCTTATATAGATCCAGTAGATATCTCACTGCTGATGGAATTCTCTATCTATATAAGAGCCAGATACGTCCATGATGGAATACTGTTGACACATATGGGCAGGAGCTGCTAAAAAAGACGTCCTGCCTTGATGTGGTTCAAAATAGACTTCGTGGCCTGGTGGGAGGTGTCCTTTTCTCTTCGCTTCACCCTCTATCTCACAGAAGAGATGTTGCGAGTTTGTCTCTGCTTTATCCTTATTTTCATGGAAAGTGTTCGACTGAGCTTCAATCTATGACCCCTCCCTCGCCAAACTTTCACAAGAAACACTAGACTAGCTGAAAACATTATCAATAATATTCCCCACTTTTTTATCGGTGCCTCAACCTAAACATAGATTCCATGATCAAAGCTTCTTTCTTAGAACTGCACGCCATTGGAATTGTCTTCTGTTTTCCTGCTTTCCAGCTGTCTATAATATGGTTGTCTTCAAGTCCAATCTGTACAAGTTTCTGATGAGCCGTTCCACTATAGTTAACAAGTTTACTGAACTTCCAGTACTATTGATTACTATATTGTCCTTTGACTATTCTACACTCTTTAATCCTTATCCTTGAGTGGCCGATCGGCTTTGATAAGTGGTGACGCCTATGTAAAATATATATATATATATATATATATATATATATATATATATATATATATATATATATATATATATATATATATATCAGGATATTTGGTCCTAAACGAGACATGACAGGTGATATTTATGACGATGTCAAAATGTTTGCTGTATTTCAATATTTATACGGATTTCAGCTGTCTGTAAATATATTCGTCTATTCTGTGTTAGCTATGGTATTTCTATTTTCTTGGTTATATAATGTAGTATACTTTAGAGAATCTAAACCATGATTTATAATGTATGTGATACATTTTTCTAACATGTTACTATTACTTCTAATACTATTTACACTACAACATATATTAATCAATAGGACTTTATATAAGTCAATATAAAACACATATATGTAAAACATTATCGCAGATGTAGCAAATAAATGTGGATCTGGAAACAGATTAGAAATTGAAACAACGAAAGAATATGACTAGAACTATTAGAAGACAGGAAACTATTTTAAAATATTTTTATTCTAGTTTTTGGCAAATAAAAAAAAACAGACAAATCTGCAGTGTATGTGAAAAGACACATGCATCTGTCTGTATAAAGAATTGCATTAATACGGAAAGACAATAAACATTTATAAAGAGATTCTGAGAACAATAAGATATAATAGATTTCCGAGCAATGAAAATCACTGTTAATCTCGGCTAGCAATTAGATAAAAAATACACTGATAAATATAAAAAAAAGAATTCTATAAAGAAACGAGTATTAAACCATCTATTAACAAAGTTCACAACGAGATGACTTATTAACAAAATTTCTCTGCACCGGTATGTATATGCCCTATAAGCACACTATCAGTAAAATATATCCTTAGTAAACATTCAATAAATTAGCAAATATATAGAATACCTGATTGTTAGTGTACATACAGATAAAAATATTAATTATATAAATAGTAGAAAAAGTAAGTCATTATAATGTAATTAAGTATTGTAGCAGTTTAAGTTTATTACACTTCGGAATGAACACTTATATAGTGAAAGGGCATTTAATCGAAAACATGCAGGCGATTAACCAATGAAAAAATCAGGATTAATATAAACACGAAAGCCATACGTCTTAGAGCAATGTTTAATTCGGATTTTTGTTCACTTAATATATATATATATATATATATATATATATATATAAGCGAGATAAGATATTGATAGAATTAAGATGACAAATCCTGATAGATATTACTTGAAGCAATACTTTCAAGGAGATCCTAGCCAAAAAGGAAACGCTCAGTATTTAAGAATAGAGCAATATATAAGTTACGTGGTTAAATTTTGAATTCTTAAAAAAACATATAGAGATATATATTCGATTTAACAATTTATTGCTTGACAAAAGAAATATATAGAAGGGGTTATATTAATTTCCTTAATATATGGAGTTTCAACAATGGCTATATCATCAGAAGAAATGAAATGCAGTTAGCAAAATATTCAGCTGCGAAGGGACGCTATTTTTCTTTTCAACACAATTATTGAAAACTGATTTTTGAGTAGCTGTGGATAATTATATGGAGAAAATTATACGAAAAGAGAAGTTGTTACAACCTGGGTAGTCCGTTATCGTAGTGAGTCCAATGTCGTTCGGGGTTATAAATCATAGTGGGCAGAAAATAGGCCCATTGGAGAAAGTGATATCCCCATATAGCGATAGCGTGTTGCTCCTTATTGATATTTCGAAAAGTATACCGGACATCCTTATTCGTTGTTGCGTTGATTGTGTGTTTGTTTCTGTAGTCCAAACACATTCTCGGTGTTGACAAAGTAGATCCGAAATTGGGTGGATATACCATTCCATTGTAATTATCCCCCTGAGTAATAGAATTTGAGCATTGAGTTAAGCGTGCAATGGACCTAGGAATCAATAGTGTAGTTATACAAATACCAAAGATAGCAAAATAATCCTGGAGATGATATTCGGAACGGTACGTTGGAATGGCTTGCTTGAGGTGGGAGTATCTTAGAAATATAGTTCGTTTTCTTGTTTATAGTGGATGAGGGAAGCCTTTTAGATGAGGGAAAGAGAAGAGTGGGGTGAAGTAGACAGGATAAAGAGAGAGGGGAGCGTTAAAGTGGGGCGAGCATACAGGTTCTTAATGGATTTTTTCGGCGGGGGGAGTGTGTTTTAGTATTCTTTAAATTTATTTCAAGTTTAAGTGGTGAATGGATATCCTTGTGATTATCAAGGAAGTGTGCGTGATAGGAGGTAGGTGTGCTGTTTTCGCTGTGGGGATGGATGAGCTGATGAGGTGGAGATAGAGACAGTCATGGTGTGAAAATATGGTGTGTTTGAAGGGTTACTTTATTAAGTGAGTTTAAGATTGGGTTCTTTTAATTTTGAGTGTATATTTTAAAGGTGACTTGGTTAGTTGAGATACGTCAGTTAAATAAATGTGTTGTCGTAGTTTGATCTAGGTTAATTATGTTTGTGTAAATTTTATTTAAAATACATATATTTCTGTTTGGAGGTGATCTATGGATGAGTCGTTTTGTTGTTCGTTGAGTTGGAATTGATGTTTTGTAAGTGCTTTATATACTGTGGTTAATTATATATTTTTTAATATTTTTATAAAGGGGTCAGTTGATTTAAATGTGGGGCTGTGTATGTGGTCGCCAAGTTATGGTTAATTTTAACTATGTATATAATGATTACTTGTATATCCACCTGTCAAACCTAAGCATAGATGCACATATAAGCACATATATACTCAAAGACACACATACATACGTACATATACATATATAGAAATACGCATATACATATAGATAGTATACACGTCCGTACACACACTGATCTATACCATGCTTACATAAATACAGATTTATATACATACGCATGGTTATACTAATGCATGTGTGCACTCAATTACATCTATGCATTCTATAACGCAAACACGCATATTAGAGGAGGGAACTACTTATATAGCCGGGGTATTAGGTATCCGCGCGTACTGGAATGTGTATGATAGGGACATCTCCGGATAAAACCCTTAATAATATATATATGCACTTCCGTGTTATACTTCTCCCCTATCACTGCGTTCATATTTGCCACTTATCTCCCTCTCAAAACGCAGGTACTGACGTAATGAACATATTTGGGGATATATACTGCACCCTGTGTGAAACAACTGCCACGAATTTATGTAACGACTTCGATGTTTACATTGTGAAAACTTTAGCCCATTAAAACAAAACAGAGGATGTTGAGAGGTTCTGTCACAATTTATCTATTGGTTATGCGCTTAATCAGATTGTTTACGAACCCACCTTTGTGTCCACCAATGAAATTCAATATACAAGTCTCCTAGATCTTTTTCTTCCGACTTGCTCTGAGCTATATTTATACTGCTTTCTGTCTCCACTGTTTTGTTCCGATAATTCAGTGGTCTCATTTAAGACAAACACCAAAATGTAATAAATTCTCGTCGTACATATCGGGTATCCATTAAAGCAATTCTCGATGGAGGGCTAGAAAAAACATACGTACATTTATATCAGATTTACGTATGCGCACCAAGTTTTATTTTGAAGTATCCCCTATAGAATCAGACTTGAGGAAATGGTAAATCTTATGTTGAGACTACTTCATACTCCACAAAATAACATCTAAACAGAAAGGCTATTATTTTCTTAGAAACTGCTGATGCTATGGCGCACAGAAATCAATTTTTCATTGTCCTAAAGTTGTCCTTATGACGGTCAGAAACCACTGTGAAAAATAATAATATACGTGAGAGAGTTGTAGGCTCAGTGCGTCACGCTAAAGGTAGCTAAGTAGCGGATTGGTTTTCACTAGTTTTGACTAATAATATGCATATCATTATCAATAGACCTGAGATAATCAACCGAGAAAGGGTAATACCAAACTCTTTACTAAGAAATTGATGCTGTCTTTTCCTATGCGATAAGAACTGCTAAAATCTACTAGTTCCTCCTGTGTCTGCAAAAACTCCACGCGACATACAAATATATATGTGGGATGTGGCCAAGCTACTCAAAAAACATGGTTCCTGTAAAGCAAATAGTACCCACGGCATTCCGCTTATTTTGCTGAGAAGGTTTCAAGCAGAACAAGCTACCATATTCACAAAGCTTTTTTTTTTGCGTTGTCTAAAGGTGAATTACTTCGTAACATCCTCTAAAACTTCATCAGTGATTGGTCACCTTAATATAGGAGTAAAGCGCTAGTCCTTTCCTTATTTTCACACTTGATTATTTAAAGAGCGTAACATATCCTGCACAAGGTGTTTCAAATTCGTTTACGCGTGAGTACTATTTGCCGTTTCGTGGTATGTCTCCATTTTTGATTCTAGTGGGAAATATAGTTGAAAGCTTCACAATGACCGATATTTCAGATTTTCACGTAAAATACAAAATTTAAAAACACTCTATCAAAAAAATGGGATCCTAGCAAGTATTACAGTACCTATCAAGGCATACATTTATGGGCATTAGTATTGTATTTGCGTTTAAACGTATGTGAAAAAAATTACAAAAATACGGAATCCACTATCCTAAGTTGGAATTTGAAGAAATATCTGTCATTTGAGCGATACGTAATGCACTTGATAACCGCTCAAAGTTAATAGTTACATAAACGTTAATGTAAACGTAGAAATAAATGATAACATGCAAGAACAATGAAATGGTCGACAAATAGTGACGCATGCGTTGGCTATTTGCCATTATTTTTTATGTTTTTATTAACCCCATTATTATTATTATTATTATTATTATTATTATTATTATTATTATTATTATTATTATTATTATTATTATTATTGTTAGGTATATGAGTGTAAATAGAGGGGACGCTTGAATAGTTTACTGGATTATTAACAATATCAGATAGAGGATGATAAGAGGGATAACTTGAAGACAAAATATTAGTGTATGTTATGGGAGTATTTCGTGGGAGCACTTCAATTGTGCATGACTATATAACATCTCTTTGGATGCAATCATTATTGAGTGGGCAATGCTGCTTTTTGTAACAAGTGCAGTTAGTTTTTGGTTTAATTGGGAAAGGGATTTTTAGGGCTGATTTATTTGTTTTTGTTATTAGATGTTAAGATTCTTTGTGCTAAAGTGTTTCTCCAAAGGGTTTTAACATGTTTTATTAACTACTTGTTCTGTTACAAACTCCATTTCCTATTTGGTTTTATCGACCGTTTACATCTGGTTGAGATTACTTTATAAATATAACCCCTTCAATATTTATAATATATTTTAATAATATATTTTAATATATTTTAGTTTTTCTATCTTGGATTATTTTGATGAACTTAACTGTAATACTTATTTATTTATATATGTGTATATATTTATATATATATATATTTATATATATATATATATATACTTATATAAATATGTGCATATCCTTATATATTCATTAATAGGTATATTTACGAGAAACAACAGAGAAAAGCCTTCAATGCTTTAGTAGAGCTAAATATGGTTTATTATTTACGTCAGAGTGTTTCGCTTGAATCATTACAAATTTTTTCAATCAACAACACAACAATATTTAATGAGTGAATTCAAATTAAAATAAACGATTCATAAAAATTACAAAATAGCATCAAAAACTAAGAGTTGAAGAGTTGAATAGAGAGGGGAGGGGGAGTGAGTGTAAAAAAAGAAAAAAAGTAAAACTGGGGAAGAGTGATGGCGGATAAAGATAGATTATATGCGGTTTGGCATTATATTTAAAGATTAAGGCCTAGTTTAAATGAATTAAAAGAAGAGGAAGTGGTAGTGTTTAAAATGAAGGAAAAAAGGGGAATATTACGGAATTAGAAAGAGAAGCTGAAAGAGACAAATAAATATATAAAATAATAATTATTCATGCGTTAATCCACCAATAATAATAATAATAATAATAATAATAATAATAATAATAATAATAGTAATAATAATAATAGTAATAATAATATTTATCAATGGCTTCCTGGAAATTAATTACTAGAGGATTTCCCTCAATCCCGGCTCCAACCCAGGAGCTTAAAGATCAAGCATTTTCCTAAGGATGTTGGTGGCACCTACAATAGCAGAAGCCTGAACGCCGCCTAAAACATCTGGGATTCGTATTTTTTTTTTTCAATTGTCCTTCCAGACGGCTTAATACTACACCTTGCGTTCCAAATACGACCGGGATTATTTGTGTTTTAACCCCGTGTATACGCCTTATCTCCGAGACTAATGGAGCGTGGTTGCTCGATTTATCGTTCTCTTTCTCTCTCACATTCCTACTCCAGGGTACTGAGAAGTATAACATCTGCCAGTTTGTTTTTTTAGACTTTGTCATTGACGACCACATCACGACGATTATGTTCCAAATGCTTGGTCGTTTTGACATTTTTGTAATTATACATCTGCATTGCAGTCCCCACTTGTTCTAGTTGATCAGGCAACTCCTCAAACCGCTTTACAGCACACTTCACCCCAGCCTTCTTACAGAGCTCTCAATATATCCGAAGTCCCATGCGATCGTGTCTTTTGCGGTACTATCTCTGGGCCAATTCACTACACCCTGCGACAATCTGCGCAATTGAACCTGAAGCCTTAGAACAAATCCAGCATTCTGCATCCACTTCCTCTCCTAGAACCACTTTTTCGAGCAATATAATGACTGATCTTGTGCTGCACAAACACAAGCTTTAGCACTCTTAGCCAGGCACAACAACACAATAATAATAATAATAATAATAATAATAATAATAATAATAATAATAATAATAATAGTAGTAGTAGTAGTCGTAGTAATATTAACAATAATAATATTAGTAGTAGTAATAATAGTAGTAGTAATAATAATAAAAATAAATATAAGAATAATAATAATAATAATTATTATTATTATTATTTGATAGTAAATTATCTTTTATTCATAATTAAATAATATGTATTTATATTTTACTCAACCATATCTATACTTGTATATATCTATGTGTATGGGGGCGTGTGTGTGCGCGTATGTTCGCGTGTGTACGTTTGTGTGTGTGTGGGGGGTGCCTGTTTGTGTGTATAAGAGGCTGTACACACTAATCTTAATTTGAAAGCAATGACAGAGATATGCATTTATCTTCACAAAATCCATAATGCAGACATTATTTTAAATTTCAATGGATTTTCTATAAATAACGCAGTGACACAGGCAGAAACAAACTTAAGTATATGTCAATCGCACATATATTCGTTCGAGCGCACAAACACAAACACACACACACACGCACATATATATATATATATATATATATATATATATATATATATATACATAGCTATTTAACAGTTGAACTCTGCATAACTCAATGTGTGAGAGTATATATAGACGTTGATCTATAGGTGCATATGTAGGCACGCATAAATACAGATATGTATTTGCCTTTGCGTGGGTGTACGTGAGAATGTATGAAACAGTAACAGACAGAGATAATCTGTTTGAGTGATGTCGATATTGGAATACTGATTGATACTCCCATCGTGTTTGTCCATTTCAAGGGTAATTCTTGTTTTTTCCACTTTAACGTTAAGTCGACTTAACTTAGCCTGTGTGTCTATCTGGCCGAGGGAAATGGAGAACGGCGCTGTAGTTTGTTTACAAAAATATCCAAATTGACAGCCAAGTAATCATGAGTGTCCTGACCGTTGTTCGGCTCCCTTCCCCATTTGCCGCCGCCACGTCTTGTTTGTCTCAACACGATTTAGCTCATCATTCATCCATGTTAAGACGCACGATAATAGCTCCAAGAACCAGACCATTCTTTTTTTTTGTTTTCACTTGACGGCCAAGAAAATTCGCTGTCATATCAAAAAGAAATAAACACTGCTTTATATACTCAGATATAATTATATTATTGGCATTATATATATATGTATTATATATATATATATATATATATATATATATATATATATATATATATATATATATATATATGAAATGTGCGTATTGTTGCCACGTATTGGAAAGAGCTGATCGGCACGCGTTATCCTTAGTTGATAGAGATCAAAACCGGCTTCACTGCAAACTTTTGAGAAGTGGGCAGCCTTTCCCTGCAATATTTTCTTGTTAAATGCTGGTCGTAACTGCAATTTATGGTCCTTGCTTGCCGAAGTTTCGCAAATAACACTCGACTAGATAAAACCACTATATATGTTTCCCCCCCCCATCCCAACTATATGTGCCTAAATGTAGAGGAATATTTCATGGACAGAGCTAATTGCTCAGAACAGCCCCCCGCTCTTTGAAACATTGTTCCTCTGGCATTCTGCACAACTTTCAAAAATTCCCGTCAGGTCGTTTTCATAAATAAAAACTTTACCATAAATTTACATCATATAGGATAACGGCATTACCACCTCGTACTCACTAACAATTACCATCAAAGATTTCGGAGCTTGATAAACGGTGAACCAAAAGTAAAAGAAAAAAAGTGTTGCATAATATGTACACAAAATATCAGATTACATATACATCTATGTTAGATTATGTTACATTGCTGAATACAATATTGACGTTACAAGTCCAATGTAAACAAGTTGATTGGGTTATCATCGCACATGATCTAATTACTCCTCTACAAACTATTGCAAGGCTACTGTCCTAATGGCTACAATACATACTTAACTATTATCCTAGAGTAGCCTCTAGGCCTTTATGTCATGTAATGCATTTGTAAAAATCCACACACACATTATATATATATATATATAACATTTTTATTTTTGTTAAACTATATACAGAGATAATACTTTGCAAAACTGAAAAGAGAAAAACATTTAGATAAAATATATAGTATGGTAAACATATAAATCAAACAGACACAAGGGTGTCATTCCTTCGGAAATCATGAGTGCAGGGCTACACGATTATTACCAGTCGAGAGAGCCGCATCCGGAAATGAAGCCATCTCTTGATTCCATTAACAATAAACACACCTAACCGTTAATCTAAACAGCGATAAATATCGATGGAATGTTAACATTTATTTTTAAATGTCGTAACATCCGCACATATTGATCTAATTGATCTACAATATATAGTGTTCTAATTGATCTATCAATACGATCTACATAAACATTAAATTGACGCATATATATATATATATATATATATATATATATATATATATATATATATATATATATATCCCCTCGGACTTAATAATCTTTGCAAGGCATATATTGTAGTACTACTTTAGAGGCATATGCGTATTATATATATATATATATATATATATATATATATATATATATATATACGATGGGTGTGCAATAAGTAATGCCCCTGATCCACTTTACACAGCAGTAGAGCAACGAAACTTGACACAGTTATTATTATTTCTCTACATAGGAACAACCCAGAGTTATGCATTTCTCCCATCGTTGGATGCATCTTTGGATACCGTTTTTGTAGAACACCTCAGGTTGGTCCTCCAACCACGACATTACTTCAGAAGTCAAGGCTGTATCTTCTGGGAGAAGCTTTCCTTTCAAAAACAACTTCATGGCTGGGAAGAGGTAGAAGTCAGAGGGTACAAGGTCAGGGCGTAGGGAGGATGGATGATGATTTCATAACCACACACCAGTGCTTCTGATTTGGCGACATGCGAGTTGTGGCCCGGGCTGTTGTCCTGCAGGAGGAGGGTATCTTTGCTGATCTTGCCCCGCCTCTGGATTTTTATAACTTCCCTTAATTTCCTCAAAAATGAAGCATATTAGGCTCCTGTAAGTGTGTTACACTTTGTTAGAAAATCTGTCATCACTACTCTGTCAATGTGCCAGACGACTGTGAGCATGACCTTGGCGCGGAGGACTACACCCTTACCTACTTTGGAGGTGGTTACTCCAAGTGCTTACACTGCATCGACAAGGCTTCGGTCTCTGGATCATAGTGATAGACACAGGTTAAATCCTGTGTAATCAGTCTTTTGAAAAACTTTGACTCATCTTTTTGGCACATGCTCAAATCTGTCCTCGAGCACACAACGCGTTCTCGCTCCTGGAATGGTGTGAGTAACCTGGGAATCCATCTGGCAGACACTTTATCCATATGCAAATAGTCATGAATCATAGTTTTCAAAGACCCTGTACTAATCTTGATATCTTGAACTATTTGGCGAATAATAACGCGCCGATCTTCCAAGATGGCAACCTAACTTGACGGACAGATACCTTATAAATGGCAGAAGGGGGCGACCAGGGCTGGGAGCTATTTCCACAGACTTCGCGCTATGTTTGAATTCAGGATGCCAGCGTTTTACAAGGTAATATGATGGGGCATTATCACCATAAGTTTCTTTTATTTCATCAACAGTCTGCTGTGGTCTGCGTTCTTTTAAATACAAAAACCGTATTACTGCTCAATTTCACACCTGACTCAGCTCAAACACCTGTAAAACAGAAACCAAAATTAGTTCAGAGCTGTAATTTGTCACATACCCTGTAAAGATATAAGTCATTACACATGCAAAATTTACTCTAGATAAGACAACTGGCACTGGATCAGGGCATTACTTATTGCACACCCCTCGTGTACATATGCATATATATATATATATATATATAATAAGAATTACAGTTAAGTTTACCAAAATGATCCAAGGTGGCCAAAATATCGTAAATTATAGATATTAAAGAATAATATTTATAAAGTAATCTCAACCAGATATAAAAGCTCGATAAAACCAAATAGGAAATAGAGTTTAATAAGAACAAGTAGTTAATAACACATATTAAAAGAACACTTTCAAAAAGAGTTAAAAACATAGGTACCTATTTTTTTAATTATTCCACGGATTTCTGCCTTTTGGATTACTTTGGATCATCTTCCAATTACGCGGTTACCTTGGATTTTACTTGTTCGAATGGAATTTTAAATAACTTTCTTGTATTCTGCATCTTTGGATTTTACCGTGATTGGAATTTTTACCCTTTACCAGACTATCCATGCACGCGAAACCACTTTCATATAAACCCTATTCCCTCCACTCCAATTTTTGTTATCAAGAAAAATATATGACTTACTTGTAGTTTCACTTAATAGTTTTACAACTAAAATCCGATCCCGCATTTTCCTTAATCCTACACTCTGATGAGAAGGAGAGTATTTCTTCGAAACACCCCGGATTAAGGACTATCGATGTATTTAGTGTTTCCTTTTTTAATTAAAATATGTTTTTAACTCTTTTCCAAAGTTGGTTTTAACATGTTTTATGAAGTACTTGTTCCTATATATATATATATATATATATATATATATATATATATATATATATATATGTATATATATATATATATATATATATATCGTGATGTTATTCATTAAAAGGCGGTGAGTGAAATTTGTAAATTAAATAAGATACGCGCTACATAGAACACTTTAAAGCCAAATAGCTGCAACGCGAAGTTTTTGGAGTTGTTTACCTTTATAAAATAAACGAGTGTTTATTGTATAAGAAAGATATGTAAATCGGAGATATACACCTCATTTTCAATCTCTCTCTCTCTCTCTCTCTCTCTCTCTCTCTCTCTCTATATATATATATATATATATATATATATATATTCTCTTATTCTTCACCATGGTGTTTAATGGGAGAATTTGAGTTGAGCCCACTTGATGTTAGCTGCTGATTTATCTGTAGCCGGATAATTACGCGTGGTCGCGCGTGTTTCGAAAATCTGGGTAGGTTATCCATTAAAAGGTGTTGAGTGAACTTTGAAAATTGAATAAGATACGTATTACATTGAACACTTTAAAGCCAAATAGTTTCAACGTGATTTAGTTTTTATCTTTATAAAATAATCGAGGGTTTATTTTTTAAAGAGAGGGATATACTTCTGAGATATACACTCTCGTTTCAATCTATTGTTCAATGTAACACGGACCTTGTTTAATTTTCATATATTTATATGTATATATATATATATATATATATATATATATATATATATATATACCTATGAACTTAATGTTTTTTAAAGCATATATTGTAGGACTATTTGTCACACATATGCATATTATATATATATATATATATATATATATATATATATATATATTTTTTTTTGTTCGTGTATACGCCTGATCAAAATTTTAAAAATTTCTTTAAAATGAATGATTTTTTAATAGATATATTTTGAATTATCCGAACTTAAGGATTTTATACTCCAACTTTTAATATCATGGGGAAAATTTTATATTCTAAACCTTAATTCAGAAATGTACATATTTATAACATGGGGCATTTTACAAATGTATTAAATTATGAGACCAGGGGTGTTAATTTCTAGCAATTGTAAAAAAATTGTACGCAAACATTGAACTAATACTTGACTGATGGGTTCTATATAGACTCGTTTTGATGATGTCATATCTTTGAGACATAAACATTTTTATTAGGATGAGGACGATATTGCGGTAGGAGTTTAAGATGGTTTCACAAATTCATTTTTGTTTTATCTTTCTTATCATTTCCATAAAAATTTATTGCCATTCATCCCCAAACATTCCCAATTGAGTGCAAGGCCAGTGATCATGCAGTGTGTCCCAGGAAATGGGACCATTTTTTTTCAGTGATGTAAAAATACATCGCGCAGACTTAGGCCCACAAGTATCCTGTTGGAATAACTATCCATCCTCAAACCAACGTGGTCCTATGTAATCAACAATGCCGTTTCTAGCATGCTAACATACCAGCCCTTGTCTAACACTCCTGCGCCACCTGAAGCTCAAACAACCACCTGTAAGAAAAGGCTCGCCACACTATTAGTGACGCTTCTGCTCTATGACGTACTGAGAAATTTGTAAGAGACCTGTTATCGTTATGACAATATTATTGGAAGCAAATAGAAGCACCTAGATCTTTTCTCAACAAATCATCGGGCTTTCTTCGACTTCCCAAGGTCCCATTTTTTTCTATTCACGAGTAAACGTAAACAGTCAATCATGTGACGTGGAAGAAAACCAGGAATTTTCTTACGCTTGTAGTTAACATACTTTTGTCGTAAGTGATGATTACTGGATTGCAATCAGCATCTGTGGCTGCCTAAACATGACCAAGAGAAATGTTTCGACCTTTAAAACAACTCGTCTTATTCTCTTACAAAACGCAGGCGGAAATTTGTTGGCCTACTATGATCGTTGCATTTCCAGAATTTTCTCCTGTTTTTAGAAAGTGTAAAATTACAGTTTTACGGCGATTTACCTTAGCTGTGATCGCCCGCTGTGATAACATTGGTTATGTAAATCTAGAAGTCGATAAAGCTCAACTGCGGGAATTGTTTAGATCATGTGTAAAATGCCGTTTTGATAAGAAAAAATGTAATTTTTTTGAATAAATGTTTAGAATGAAAGGTTTGCTTGCATAATAAATATATTGGCGTAGTAATAACCTAAAATGAGAGCAGTTTTAAATCAACTTTTTATTTTTAAAGTATGTTTTATAGATTTTGAAGTAGTCTTATATTCTTGAGCAGGAATGTATTTATATAGTTTTACAAAGTCAATGAAATTGTTCATTTTTAATAAAATTACTTCATTGATATCTCTAATTCGTTAGGAAGCTTTATGTGCCTCTCTGCGCTGATAAGCCCGCAAGACATGTTTCTCTATATTAAACCGTAAGGGATTTACCGTTCAATTTATAAAATTATTTCGACATAAAAGCTTCACTTGAAGTTAAAAATAAAAAAAAGTCCACCCCCACGTTCATTTTATTATTGATTAATGATTTTTTTTTACATAGGCACTTGAATTAAAGTTAATCCGACGAACATCAGGTGTTATTGCTCAGTGTTTCTCTCTACAAAAAAAACTTCCGTTTCGAACGCGCTCCTATCTTCTTAAAGAACCTAGTATCGATATTATAAGGGAGGTATCTGTTCTGCTCGATTTATGATAACACTTCTAAAATACACTTGTGATTTTAGGTTGTATAAAAATGTTAGATTTGATCGAAATCCGTTTTCCTTCTTTTAATCAGATATCTTTTCGATTATCAATGATCAATACTAATCGGACGCATTACGATACACGCTTACGTAAAAAAAAACCTTTAGCGAAAACACATAAGTACTTTTTGTTAAAGTACAAAATAAACGACCCATCTACTTTCGCGTTCACTACGAACGAGCTTACACACAGATACCAGACTCCTGGTTGGAACAATCGGAGAGAATGTGTATAATATAGATGGTAGTAGTTATGTTAGTTTTGCTGATGGCATTAATATGTATTATTATCTATATCAAAAAGTCAATTCCGAATGACTGTTAGAGAAGGTATATGGTAGCATATAGCGGTGGAACATTTTTCCATTGCTAACAATCACTTAAATAAATGAGAGTATAAGTAATTGTCTGTTTATATTCTAAAAAACACCCCCAATTTTTAACAAAAGAGAATATATTAGAAGAATATAGACGTTCTAAGTATATATATATATGTATATATATATATATATATATATATATATATATATGAATTCCGCATACATATAGGTATATAAAGTCCACATTACACTGCATATTATAGCTATATATAATATTATTAAATGTTTGCATCTGTATACCTATATATGCATATATATTTATCTCTCCCTCTTTACATATATATATGTATATATATATATATATATATGTGTGTGTGGGGTGAGTGGGAGTATGTGTGTGTGTGTGCGTGTAGTAAATAAATGAAAACACTCTATTACACAATTCTTGATGTAGACCATATTCTAATTCATTCTTTAATTCAGTTGGCATTTACAATTCTTGACACTATAGCGTAAAATAAATTATTTAATTATTATATAAATCAGTGAATCCATTATGCCCTTAACTCATCAGAAAACATATAAGTGTGTCTAATTCTTCTGATGAGGTTACAGACACTGTCAAGTATTGTAAATGTCAATGGAATTAAAGAAATAAATTATAAGATGTTCAACATCATGAATTTGGGAATATATTTTTGTTATATATTTATGCCAATAATCTGTAAATACATTGTGCTTCTTACATAAGAATTTTTATATGTTATAAGGAAATATATTGCTTCATATATATATATATATATATACATACATGTATACATATATATATATATATATGAGCTAAAAAATAACGCAAATGATGATTTATATATACTCCTTCTTCATATAAGAAAGAATATAAAATAAATTGAATTATTTCCTTATACTATGTAATCTAAAATGTAAACCTTTCATCTTCAAATGATAAATAGTTATCCAAAAATCATTATAATATTATTGACAAAATCCTGAAAATTTTGCTTGAACATTTATGCGTAAACTGTATTAACATATGCATTATTCCTCAATCAAAATTTAGGATGTTGAATTGTTATGATTTACTTGGAAATAATCTTTACACAAATCAACAATGAAGGGAAAGCTGAAATGTAGAACCCCAATTTTGTAAAGTGAATTACATTGTATTGCCCAGCAAGAAATACGTATATCTAAACCACCTACAAATCCTTTTTTTCATCTGTAGGATAACATAACGCAAACATGGGTTCTGTTAATTACTCGCAAGAGACCAGACAAAGAATCCTGGCAGTTATGGCCGAACATAATATAGTCTCGAGATCGTGAAAAATGGTCGAACAATGGAATGAATAGAATATCCATATGCATTTCTCTGCATGTATTCTTCGTTACTTTTCAGATTTAAGTGTAACCCAAAGTAATATATTGGATATGAACATTAGGGCAGGTCGATTTTGGAACCCGGTTAGCCAATGGTGATGATAGTTGAGGTTTGACATAGACAAGACCCGCAGGATATATTTTTCTCAAAATTGTTATCTTTGCTTGAGGAAATGACTTTAAAAGTTGAAAAATTGAAGCGGTTAAATGTTGTCCGGTGAATTGTCAAGAACGTCCCGCCATCAAAACAGTCCGTACTGTTAAGAAAATATAATCATTATTTAGAATAATTTCAAACAACATTTTTAAATAAAATGAGTGAGGATAATGAATTCATAAAATAAATATTAAGTGTAAAGGCAAAATTATGTTCTTTAAATAATAAGGACCAACGTTCACTTTTTCATTTCAGGAACTGTTTTTGGGTGGAAACATTTTAGATTTCACCGTCACAAAACTAGCTCGTTATTGATATTGAAAAGCAACGTTTGTTTATTATTTAATTTGAAAACATTACGATTTAGCCTTAATTATTTCGAAAGGAAAAACGAAAAAGACTTGTTTAAAATATATATTATTATATTTCAAGTGTCTGCAATGAATTTAAACATATTTGTTTTATCTTTTTTAATTTGTTTTTCTATTAGATTGGCACAAAAACAATGCAATTTTTTGACGTTAAAATGAACGTCCAAAACATTATTTTTGCACGAACCTAATATTTCACATCAAATCCTTTTTGAAATTGTTATTAAAATATGGTAATACTCCAGTTTTATATTACAACAACAACAACAACAACAAAAATAGTCCATACAATATTATTCCACACATTCTTTACGAAACATAACCACGTAAATTTTAAAGTTTTTCTACTTAATAAAAATACTTTGCTGAAAATTAGTGTCAAATTTTATTTTTTTTATTTTTAAGGAGGAATTGCTTTTAATCAGTGTATTTCTTCTAAAATTATAGTTTTAAAATCAGATAATCCACAAAGATTTATACAATGAAATAAGGAAACTCCTTTAAAGGTTTTTCGCTATGTGTGCATCTATGTTATTGTGTTAAATAACTTTTTTTAGAAAGCCATTCTTATATGGGAAGGAGGTTGTATTGTAACTATTCTGTACTTTCACCTACAGATTTAATAAACAAAAAGTTCATAAAAATTAAATTCAACTTGAAAATACGATTAAAAATAGCATAGTAACAAAGATGCAAAAGCGTTGGTGTTTACAACTTTAAACAGTAAACATTCGTTTAAAATGGCACAACTACAGCAAGAATGAATCTCTTTATGGATAAATACATGTTATCGAAGGCGGAGCTAAAATCTGCTAAAATGTCTAAACTAAACACTACTATGCCTCTGATTTGGTTTGGTCCTTTCTCTTCAATACATCTAATTCAACTCTACAACTTTTTCATTATTTCTAATAACAAGCACTGATTGTTTATGTATGAAACTGGAAGATAGCCTATTACAATTTCCTTCAATTATAATCCAATCATTTACTTTAGTTTCAGATTAGAATGTCAGTAAAAGCACGGCGTTCAGTTTTAACCCGTGGTTCACGAAATTTGCTGGTCCACCTTGTCAGTTGGATGAAACATAACCCCTAACTTCACGACCAGTCATCCAGTTTAGTTATTTCCTCGAAAACAGTTATTCCCACGTATAAATAGTGAGATTTCTAAGTTAATTGCCAAGGAGATAATTAGTATTTGTCAAGCAGTCAATCCACAATTGTCCTTGTAAAGGGAACGTTACATAGGACAGAAGGTCAATATATTTTGCTATAAGAGGGCCAAACAAATTGACAGGGAATCTCTTGCAGCAATCAAAGTGAAACGAATGAATGAGCAGCTAGACAGACTGTTTGATAAATCTTCTTGTAGCTGTAATCTTCTTGTTTTGAGATGTGACGAATTTTCAGTAAAGTGCAAGACAGGAAATTGTCAAACAAGCTACATAATCTATACTTGTTCTGCTAACAATGAGGTGAAATTAATTCTTTATATTCACCTGCAATTATGTTCCTTTTTGTGTGAAAAAATAATATATTGGTATTTATTATGTAATCTGGCTCTATTATTAAATATGCAAATTTTCCCATTATCCGTTTCCACTAGGAGAACTGCCATTTACAGCAATTTTTAGATTAATTGATGGAACAAAAAAAGCCTAACAACAGTTACTTGTCCTTTGGGGAAACTGTGTATTACTAATTATCAAGATTTTCCTCAAGTAGAATTCTAAAATTCTAGTGTCCCTCCCGATCATCATTATCTGACAGCAGAAGAAACAAATAATTTAAGTGTGAAGGCGAGAGGCTACTTTCTGAGTATGCTCTTTGCATTTCTTCCGGGGAAGTTAACTTAGAAAATCGGGGCCTTGAATCAAGGAAGATGGCTAACATAAGCCACTAGATTAATGTGTTTATGGACTAGAGTTGTCTTTCCTCACACATGATAAATTAAACATTTTGGTCAATTTTATAATTCAAATCTATGCAGTTAGTTGGTTTGAGATCAAAACCGACAATATTTTTTTAACCAACAACAGTATATTTGAATATGATTCAGAAAACAAACCAGCTAATTGAAATCTAAATTTTAAACAGTTAAAAATATAGTGCCTTTGCACTACTTCCGGGAAAGATAATATAGATGATAAAATTTGATGAATTGGATGTGAGAGAATAGGGCATCAAACGATTTTGTCCATTAGGTAAATGAACATTTATCCATTAAATTTTATTAGTTTTATTAATTTACCCAAACATAATTAAGTTTTATTCATATTACATGACAAAAATATTAAAAAAAAAGTGTTTTCTAAATAAGTTTTTTGTGTTGTTTCTTCCAGAAATCGTGAAGACCTCGAAAAAAAAACCCAAACAGATTACGGCTATCAATTTTGCAGCCCCCACTGGTCAAATTTGATTGATTTTTCTCAAAAAGTTGTATATGGGCAGGAAGCAAGACATAAACACGTTTTTACAAAGTCATCGTGCCAGCAAATTAGACTGGTATTTTCCTCGAAAGGAAAGTATACAGAAAACTTTAGTTCTATTGTAACGGTTTATGCTATTGCATTTAATAAAAAATTAACATACATGGTTTTGTAACCTGTATCAAGTTGTTATATTGTGTAATACATCTCCACATATCTTTTTGAATTGTGAAATTTAAAAGACTTCGTTGCTAATTAGCTTTTTTACAATTTTTGTTTAATCGATGCAGTAAAAGTTTAGATATTTTGCTAGTCGTGATTCATAATTAAAATTATAATTCGTGTATTTATTTTTCTTTCAATGTATTTCATATAAATATATTAATTTTAATTGAATATTTATAAAAATAGTGAAATTTCAAAGTCAGTGTTGTGAAAAATGCTATAAAAATGAAGGATTTTTCAGCATTTTTCTACACGATTTTTGAAATTAAATGCTCAATTTTCTGTTCAAGATGGGAATCTAATTTTTGGTATATGTTCTTATCACATCAAATGCAAACTATCATCAAAAGGTCTATGTTGATTTTCTGAAAAAAGTTGCAAATCGATCTGCCCTAATGAATATATAAAAATAATATCCTGCAGGGGTAAATTTCAAATATCTTTATGAAATGAATACAAACATATCTAAAAAGGCCAACTTGCGCAGTAAACTTTAATCCTTATTAAGAGCACATCAATAATATCTAAACTCAGCAACAGGAAACAAATATATATATATATATATATATATATATATATATATATATATATATGTGTGTGTGGGGGGTGTTTGTACCTTTTTATTCATTTTTATGTAAGCAGTAATATGGTGCTACACAGCTATGATTATGTTTTGGTCAGCTAGCTACTAATAGCTAGTAAACTTTTCGAGGACAAGAGCTTATACGGAAGCGTATTTTCAATGAAAGTATCACGTCTTCTACTTAACAGGGAGTAAAAAGTAAGAGATTCCGTAAGATGTTGTGAAAAATAAGATATGGCGTTGTATTAATTCTAATGTTTGGTTATAATTAATAAAAATAAAACAATCTGTGTAGAAATGTAGAATAAATGAAATTACTTGCTATGGAATATATACGGTGTAACAAGCTAGTTTCAACGAAAAAATAAGATTCACTGATTCATATTTTTTATAATCAAATGTGTCAAATGATGATATTGGTGCCCCGAACAGAGTTTCAGTTTCATATCTGTATGAAAAGATGTGGGGAAATTACATGAAGACTAGTTAAATTTTGCGATCATCTCAAGAGAAACCCTTTATGAAATAACAAACACCAAGGATTGGTAGCAGTAAATATTGGTAAGTGCTGAACTACCGTTCATTTCATCAATTAGATTACATAAGACTAAACAGAGATGCACTTCAGAAATAGTTATCAGACATGTCAATAAAGTTAATAGTGACACTATGTAAATGGATACTCCAGATCCAGGCATTTGGACTTGCTTTGTATTTAATGGGATGAAGAATATTTTTACTCATGCAATTACAAGCATGACGATATCAAGGCGTATCATAAATCAATTTTTCTATCGAACGTTAAAGTAAACACACCCTTTACATAACGTTAATGTGAAAGTCAGTGAATTAACTAAATTTACTCTTCGAGATTTATTGATCTAAATATAATTCAAGTGAGTGTATTTTTGGTTCGGTCGGTTTTATTTTACAGATATTTATGTCTTCTGTCTGTCTTTCTCATGTTTTACCCTCTATTTCTCTTCCTCTGATTCTCACTCCGACTTTCCTCACTACGGATGAGAAAAGAAATGTAAAAAAAAGGATGCTGTACAATGTGGGGCGGTAAACGTTGTATTTTGATTGTTGTTCGCGCCGGATCATTCACCAGCCTTGCTCTGTCTTTAATGTTTAGATATTTTTAGTTTTTATCTTTAGAATACTTTTGTGCTGCTTCCTTTATACTAAAATTTAGTTCATGCACATCGATGCTTTCAGTAATGACGCAAAGAATGAAGTCAAAAGATTACCAAAAGCAAAAGCAGCCGATTTTTGTAAAACTTCCTAAGTGGTTGTGCTTATCGTCCAATGGTATAGAGACTCAAAAAGATAATTGTCTAGGAAGTAATAACCCTTCATGTAACGTTTCTGCATTGCAGAAAAACTAAGATACACTCCAGACCAAGGATAGTTACGCGAAATCAGTTTTAATAACGACCAGCATTATCAGTGACGAGTGACAATACACATGTAGACATGAACCATAGGATTAATACTGAAAATATGAGAAATCAACAGAGCATATAAAATAGAGTATTGGCAGCATGATCGTTAGTTTGAAAATTCTACTTATCCAAATTTTCAAAATATAATTTTTGATGAGCATTCCCATATTAAATTTTACTACGAGTAAACAAAGACACACACACGCATATATATATATATATATATATATATATATATATATATTTATATATATATATAGATGTGTATATTTATATATATATATATATATATATGTATATATATACATATATGATGATGATTGCAACGTCTTGTCAGACGAGTGCCACTCCCTCAATCATTTAAAATCAATGAGCCCAAATGCCTGAGGGAGTATCTATACAAAGATGATGTTACAGAGTCTTAGCTTTGTACGACAGCTAAGTCTCTCTCTCTCTCGGTTCAAAGTGTTGAGATCCAGCAACAAGCAAGATCAAGATAGCCAGCAACAAATTAAACTGTAGACCAGCTTAATGCGGGTACTGGTCTCCCGCTTTATGTTTTTTTTTAATCAGAGATGTGCTTCTCCTAGAAAGGTTGCCTTCACCACGGCTTACAGGAGCCCTCTCCACCCCAATACACATATACACACACACAAATATACACGGTGCTAGTTGGCCATTGACCCAGAAAAAGAGTTCATTTGCCCTTTGGAAGGGCGAATATACATATATTTAGGTATATATACATACAAATCTATATATATATATATATATATATATATATATATATATATATATATATATATATAGAGAGAGAGAGAGAGAGAGAGAGATAGTAAACATTAAAAAAATATTATTATTGGAGTTTTATTCAAATTTCAAAAATACACGTTATAAACATGTAAAGAAGGTATACAATTATCTTTATTATCCCACAACGAGTACAAATAAAGAAGACAAATATTATTCCATTGATTTCTGAAAATATCCATCCTTTGCGGCAGAGGAAAGATGTTTGCCAAATATACAGTAAGTAATGCAGGATAATGCATTAAGGGGAGCTACACATACAAAATTAAGCATCACCAATGTATTTAACAGTTGGTGCCAGTATATAGGAAATCAATAAGAGTAGAAAAACAGGGAACGGGAAAAAGAGAATATATATATATATATATATATATATATATATATATATATATATATATATATATATATGTAAAACAGTTAAATTGTATCTGTGTGTGTCTGTGTGTGTTACATTTCCCTATCAAACTACTTTGCAAATGTTCTGTCAACGGACGCCAGATTTGACATAAGGTGTACTGAAATTTAGGAAAATCTTTTTAATCGGTTTGCTGCTAGAAATTTTGCTTTCAAAAAGTTCAAAGTTAAACGAAATTACAGTTTTCATCTTTATCGAACCCCTCTACCAATTTAGGGTCTATACACTTGAAATTTTAGATGTATGATCCTAGAACATGGATCAAACATTTAACTTTAATAGAGCCCAAAACAGTAAACATTACGTTGTCAAAATATCGGTCCTAGTTTAAAAAAAAATATCTCTGCGGTCTCTACCAAATTACGCAGCCAATATTTGGTCTAAACATTTGAAATGTTACATAAAGGCTATTCAGACATAGGGTAAGCTTTTCAATTTTTTTATGCAAGAATTTAACTTACAGAGAGACACAGTTCAAAACTTTTAAACATATTTTTTGTCTTAACATTTGAAATTCTACAGAAAAAATTATTCAGGGATGCAGTAGGCTTATAAAATATGTTTTGGGCAAACATTTGGCTAACAAGAGGTAATAGTGCACGGAGTATACCTTTAGGAACTCTAGCAAACTCCTTTGCTTATTTTTAGTCTAAACAATTATAGTCTTTGATGTAGGTTCACCCTGGACATGAGTAAATCGCATGTATACAGTTTGCTGGCAGGCCAGATTTAGTTTGCTGCTTTGGGATGAATTTAGTTTAAGATAATATTTTGGGTTGGTCGTCTCCTCTATAGCCTTGACAGGAGACTAATATACATATATATGGAACGCGGCCATAAGCGTGTGTTTGTGTCTCGTTACGTATATCATATGTGTTGGCATAATCTTAATTCAACACAAGTTATTAGACACAATTTTGACGATGTTAGAAGAAAAGATATTTTATAGACTCGGGACGACATTCACTTGTCGTCAACGCCACCGGCGATTCGTTACAAGTTCTGCCTCCTTGGAGAGTCATAGCCTGCAACCAACTACAGATTGCCACAAAGGAGACATTTGCATCATAAAATGCGATTCAAAGTTGGAATAAGCGATTAAAACAATCGTACCAGTATATCCTGGGTATTTATTGACGTGAGTCTTTAATGTCTCTTGTAGTTACAATAGATTTTGTTGAGTCATTGCCTGATCATTAAATAACACGTAATCTTTAAGGGTTATTTTCTATACCGAAAGAGGAAACAATTGCGTTTCGATGAAATGAAATGGATATATATATATATATATATATATATATATATATATATATATATATATATATATATATATACATATACATATATGTATATGAACTATTTTAAGGCTTCCCCACGCTGGATTTATACAGTCGTTGTAAAAATATAATACAAGGATAATTATAAAGAATTCAATTGTGTTCAATTATTATTCATTTATTTACGTAACTATAGATGGTATATTCCTAACATATTTTTGGTAGGAACCCCATTCTTAAGAGAAAGATATGCATATCAAAGGCAGGTAAATAAATAAATGCTAACTGAAAAGTGTAGAATTATTTATCATTGTATTTTTATTTATCTGTTTACAACTACTGAACAATGTCTACATTGAAAATCTTCCAAAAAAACCTAATATATATATATATACCAAAAGTATTCACATATATATGTATATATATATATATATATATATATATATATATATATATATATATATATATATATATATAAATGTAACTGTTTGTTCGTTCGGAATTATTGTCTAAAAAACCACTGGACGGATTGCTTCCACGTTTTGGTATAATATGTTTACTATATCCATGTGTGTTTTTATATATTTCTTTTTAATTATAACATTATACTTAATTTTTCTATGATAAAATGGTGGATTTCTTTGTACCGAGAGGCCATTTTTTTATTTAGGGACAATTATTTATTACCGCTTCCTGTCACGTGACCAGTGTTACAATTTAGCGGTTTTCCTGCTAGATATGGAGATTTAGTTTACAATCTAGCGGGAAATTCTAGAAAATATTGAGGTATTTGGCACCCACACACCCGCATTAGATTATTAAAAAATAAAGAAAATCGATTGAAAATACTTTAAAACATAAAATAAACTCCTTCATGTAAGTAAAAATAAGTAGCATTTATTGCCTTTGGTAACAATTATTTATTGATTATTTGTTTTGTTTTTCACCCTTTTTTCGACTAACCATTTTAAAATCTGACTATAAAATCGATTTTTCCAAGTACATTTTAGGTGGGGGGGACATTCCAACCTCCGAAGTTTAGTTTAAAAAACGATCTAAAAGTGTAAAAAGCAAGAAACAACAGCAAAAAAACAAAAAAAACAAAAAAAAAACACGGAACATTATGGAGTTTTTTTGGGGGGAAGGGAATTAGCGATTTTTAAAAATTTCAGACGATAAGTTAAAAATCTTGCGATTTTCTGGACATTTCTTTCTCCTTATCTCGCGGGTTTTTTTTTTTAATCTCAGTTGACAACATTGCATCACTAAAAACACTACAGGCTTAATGTAAACATAATGTGTTTACAATATCGGAAAATTTTCAATGGATTTAATTACATGATTATTGATAATGTAACCATGTGATTGAATTTAATTTAAATTAACCACACGTGGTCGAAAAAAGAATGCCGACGCTCAAATTGTATACACATTTTGACTCCTCCCTTTACTTTAAAATTCCACATAAATCAGGAAATTAACGAATTTTAATGAAAATTGCAGTATCTTTCAAATAATGATCGCAGAATATAATGAACATATTATTTTTACTTAACTCTTAATGAAAATGTTTTATTTTGTTTAAACAAAATATACCTTTACTAAAGTTATGGTTTTCAGTAGTAAATAAAAAACGCAAGAATTTATTTTTGCTTTTTTAAAGCATCGTAATTTGTAACAATAAAAAATAATTTTTACAGTAACATTACGAAAAAAGCCCCATAAGTCCGTATTAATGAATTCAATATAACTCGAAGAAAAATGAATTTCTCACATGCTATTCAAAAAATTAAATATCCAATTAGATTCCTGTTTCAGGCACCTAAATTATGTAGGGTGAAATGAGTTTAGGAATTTGTAGCCAAACCTAAATATATATTTTTGGTAAATATCCAGATACGCTACTGCAGAACACCGACCACTCTAATTTGTTTTTTTTTTTGGGGGGGGGGTGATGTTGTGGCGTGTGCGCGCCAACATCACATCCCCCGCGCTCGCGACCCCAATGTACAAAGTAAAATCTTCGGAAAATGTTAAATGGTGTTCTAATTGGTAAATGACGGTGAGTTACTTACGGAAAATTTGAAAATTCGATGTTCCAGGTAAAACAAAAAAAAAAAACAGATAAATTACCCCACCTACTCAAACTTGGTGTGCTTTCCTTTTCTTATTTTATTTCTTTTTCAGCTAATTTTAAATTTTCCACCCAATAAGCGCTGTAATGTATTTTTGAAAATTAGAAAATTCTATGTCCGGGAAAAAAAGAATCCCCTCCCCCCAAAGTTGCTTGCTTGGTGAAGCCGTCGTTAATGCTACAGCGTGCATGCGCGTAGCATAAACGGAAGCTGAAAAATGGTGGAAAGAAGTTCGTGGGTTCAGGGGTAAATACCATGCAAACTGTAAATTTGCCCCAAGTTTGACTATCATATTCGTTGTCAGCGACCTCAATTACCTATAAAAAAGACAAATTAGAGTTGTCGGTGTTCTGTAGTAGCGTATCGGGATATTTGCCTTTTTTTTCTTGCTTAAAAAAATAGCATTAATACAGTAAGTTAGGTAAACTGACTTTTTCGTTTAAAAATGGAATGATTTCCCTTTGTTTATCACCTATATTTTTAATAAATATTTTGTTGGGTTTGTATTACTGTACACATAGATTCGAAAAAGTTGTCCAAAAAGAAACATAACAAATAAATGTCATCAAAGGCAAGATAAGTTACTTTTCTACCAAACTGGATATATTTTTCGGGTTTTATTCAATGTAACATGTTTATTCAGCTCGAAAACCATACAGTGTTTACCGATGTATTGGAACATTCAATATGACGTCTGATTCTCTCTTTAACATGGTAAGTGTGGGAAAAGATATTATAAATAAAAAAAACGCATAAAGTACTGTTAAAAACTCGCTCAATATATGTTACCGTGACATAGCTTGACATATATTCGACGGGATTTTAATAGTATTTTGTATAGTTTTTTTTTTTATTTATAACATCTTTTTCCATACTTACGGTGTTAAAGAGGGTGTGAGACGCCATCTTGAATTTTCGAATACATCGGTAAACACTGTATGTTTTTTGAGTTGAATAAATATGTTACATTGAATAAAAACACAAAAAAAATATATCCAGTTTGGCAGAAAAGTAACTTTTCTTGCCTTTGATAACATTTGTTTGTGATATATTTGTTTTTTGACAACTTTTTCGAATCTATGTGTACAGTAATACACACACCCATTTTGTGGTTTATATACATAAAGTACAATTGTTGAATGTTACTGTTTTGATTATATTCGTTTGGGGGGCACAATTAAAAAATTAAGAAAGATTAAAATCAAGCGAAATTTAAGTTTCCGTTCCATTTTACAACAACCGTAAAAAAGTGCATACTCAGCAAGTTTTTTCGTAATTTATAAGCATATTGAAACACTAAATCAAGATTTTATTTATTTTTTTGCATAATTAATGATGCAAGTATTTTTTCTCTTTATTATCTTAACATCTGTTAAAAAAAATAACTTGTACATTCTCCTGAAAAAAGGAATCAAACTTTTCTCTACTTTCACATGTGTTCCATTTTAACAAACTGAGCCACAGCAACGCGTGGCCGGGTACAGCTAGTATATATATATATATATATATATATATATATATATATATATATATATATATATATATATATATATGTGTGTGTGTGTGTGTGTGTGTGAGTGCATGTGTACACATCCCTGATAAACTTGTCGATTTAATATTGCTTGAGACTGATGGAAAAGGATGAATCATTTTTAAATATAGATTAGAAACACATGGATCCAAACTAAACTTTATACCCTTAATGTAATACTTTTAAATGGGTAAAATTACACTAACTATTTTTAAGATGCACAATATATAGAAACACAGTGAAGAATAACAGATATAGAACAATTAAAAAATAGACTTACTACATGCCAACATACTTTGTATTTTCTGTTAAAAAATAGTCTCATTTTTACAGCAAATTCTTTATGGATATTTTGTCAACAGAACTTAAGGTTGTGTTGTACGCAATCTAAGATGCAACTTAAGTTTTCGTATATTAGTTGGAAACATACACAAGACTTCAGTTGAAGTTGTCTCGATTCAATTCCTTTTCTCTAATTAAATATGCCAGTTACATTGATTCATGCCAGAATCGATCATTAGAACTGCATTAAAATAAAATTATATTAGTTTTCCTTACCGGCAAATTGCTGTTTAACATATTAGAAATATATATTTGAATGAAAATAAATCGTAGCCTCACACAAATTCAAGCTTTAGCTTTTCAAGAAGTCAACGCTTTAACTGTCTTATACTGAAGTTCTCTCTTTCTGTTCCCCCTCTCTCTATATCTCTGTCTCTCTTTTATTCTCTATGTATGATATAGCTTCATAATCACTATTTTAAATAAGACGTTGTTGATGACTTCAATAACATTCAATTTCATACTCACATACTTCTTTGGACAGCCGAGAAAAATTGCGACTATAACTGTATAGCTATATTTAAGTTGCTTGTTTCTTTAAACATATATGGATTTTACATGGTTATACAAATATACATACATGGTTATATATATATATATATATATATATATATATATATATATATACACATGGTTATATATATCTATATATGTGTATGTATATATATATATATGTGGGTGTGTGTGTATGTGTGTGGGGGTGGGTGGGTGTGCCTCTGGGTGTGTGTAGTAAATTATGTGTTTAAAATTTGCTCAGAAAAGTAAGTGGAGAGGAGGACCATTCTTGATTCTTTAAATTAAGTGTTATCTTAGAGGAAAGGTGCCCCGTTGAGCGAAACGCATTTTTGGGAACGTTTAACAACGTTTGCAGATACTGCCTGTATGTTTTGCTCTGGTGATTCCCCTGATAGCGTGGGCAATGTTCTCCTTTAGTTTGTCTACATTTGAGGACCATTGGCTCAAACATTATCTTTTAAGTTTCCAAAGAAAAAAAACACATGATTACAAGTGCGTGGAAAATGGTTGCTATAACCATTTGCGCATTGTAATCCCTTCCGCCTCAGTTATCTGAGAGGATGTGCCATATAGCGCCATATGTTTAGAAAACACATTTCATTTTGCATTGCCGTGTTAGTTGGGATTTATAAGAAAGATTAGAGAGATCGGGCTACTTTTAAGTGTGCCGCTCAATCTGCAAATACATTTATTAGAGAAACATTAGAGAGATGGTGTTACTTCTAAGTTGGGTGCCCTGTATATGTTTATCAATATGGTACGAGCTAATTCATTCTCTTTTCATAACAAAATGTTATGGAAATTAAAATAGCAGTACATATTTTTTTTATAATCATATTTATACATTATTTATAGGTTTTCGTTGATTGGATACGGATTTAAGTTGATAACTGTCCATCTTATCTAGTGTCATCTTATAAGCACGTCTAACAAAAAATGAAACGGCGAATGAAATTAGAAGCATTTTTTAATATTCTTATACTTATTCTCATAAATATAATGACATAAGTTTAAAAATGAATAAAGATTCCATATTATAGAAATACCTAGAATATAAACATTCTAAACAGTTAAAAAATAAATAAAAAAACTGTCCTATTATACGTCGAAATTGTAAAATGGATATCTCGCAGTTTAAAAATATCAGAATGTGAGCTATTTTGTGCAATTCGTGTTGAAATAGTTTAGTGGTATGTTATTGAATATAGTGAAAATGGCTACATTCAGAGTTAATTAAATTTCATTTAAAGATTATTAACTATTGCTTTCCAAATATTTAAATAATATTTTTATCAAAGAGCAAGCACATACTATAATATGTTAGTCGATAAAAAGTTCTGCCCCTATTTTGATATTGCCGCATATTTCTGCTTTAATATCAAGACACTGTTTACAAATTCATGTATTCTAGTAAGTAAAATAAATGCATGCAACACCTCAATGCAGGATTTTATGTTTTGAAAAGACAGCAAACTCATAAACTCGAATCTATTTACAGTTGAACCATGCTAAATGATAATTGCTAAATTCTATGTACAAAACACTAATGGTAGATGTTGCATGTCGTTTGTTGTCCAGATAAACTACATAGGGTTTACTGGACAATTATATGTTGAAAAGAAAAGTAAATACAATTAAACATGTTGATCTATGTCAGTTTGACTGTCAAGACTAGAAATGCTTTAAAGAACCTGTGTGTTAACTGAAAAAAAAATAACCACGCTATTAATAGTAAGTGAAAACTGAATTATTGTCAAGAAAATGAATACATTACAGCACACCTTCGAACCTTCATTTCGATAGGATTCATGTATCGGTTCCCACGATGGTATATTATGATAAGGTCTCGAGACTTCTGTTTGGGGCCAGATATTTCATGAACAGTATGTTTAATCTTTACAAAAGATTTTGAACCTCTGTATTTCTTTAGTACTATTATCAATTCTTTCTACAAGAATTTATACCGTTTCGTAGGATTGGTATTAGTATTAGCATGTAGGTTTTTATACGAAAACAATGATATGTAAAAAGCCGGTACAGTCGAACCAACTCATTATTTGTCAATTATAGTTGGGGATTATTTAAACTATAGTTTTGAATTTGAATTAAAGTTCCAATCTTTATTTTTGCGTTTCACTATAATGCCCGTTTTAAGATTCGCAGTTGGCATTGAATTCAATAGTTTAATAAGGCAGTCACCACTAATCAAGTCGCGACTATCACTATAGTTAATGTGTGTATGGAAATTACCGGCACAGAAACGGAGTAATCGTAGTGCTTGAAATTGTTTATAGTGTTACTATTTTAGATGACGTTTCAACAAACACTTGTTTATATTAAACTTGAATAGGCTGGAAAACTGGGCAGCAGGTCAACTTTGTCTTAAGGTGGGTGGTTCGAAAGAAAAAAATCATGTTTTGATTAAAGTACAGCCATAGAGTGGTAGAAAATCATAACATTGATTATAGCTAGAAGTGTTTTATGTAAACGGCTGGCAATGTAACACTGTAGATAAGAGATCAGACAGGCAATTGCAATGAGAGCAGAGACAGGCTAAAAACGGCTGTTCTATTAGAAACGGGGTGAAACGTAAAAGGAAAGGGCATCATCTTCCGGTTTTAAAGCCCGTTTTGCATTTTGTCAATGAAAGTAGAGTGCACTGAATAGCACGTGAATATGTGTAAAAACATACTAAATCCTACAGCGTTCTTTGCTATTATACATAAAGGAGACTACGCCGGCAGTGAAATATCTACTGGTGTAGTAGAATGATCCAATATGTTTTTCGTATTATATTGCAAGGAATTTTATGTGTATTCTCCACATAAAATTACGAGTGAATAACAGACCAAAAAGTGTGTCATAACACTGCTTTCCCAAGAGCAGAACCAATCATTTCAATTGAGGCCAGCTGGGGGGGGGCAGAGCGTTGATAATAGAAAAGAAAGAAGCTTGATGTTAATGCATTAAAATAACCATGTAATATTATTCCCCATTGCACTAGGTGCTCAATATTCGAAAAAAAGAGAACCTGTTTATTCTTGGCCTTTACACTGTTGCCAATTATTGTAGTGTTTTCTGCTTAAATTGCTACAAATTATCTAAAATTGTGTTTTGTATTATCATTGATTAACACCAGGGAGAGATTTGAGCCCATGATGAAATCCTGAATTACGCTAGCGCTGATACTGGTAGCGTTTGGTTTTTCCCATAAACAAATACTCTTATACACTTATCAATAAGAAAGAATGTAATAATTGAGAAGACATTTACAGCTATTTTATATTGTTGATCTTCTCAAAATAGCTTTATGCCAGACAGTAATCAACAATGTATGTAAGTCAAGAACAATTGACCTAAAATCGAAAACTCCCGTAGCGAGTTCTACTAATCCAGTGTTATATTACAGTAGCTTCCTCAAGTGTAGATCCACCAGAACAGAACACGTTTGGCATGTAAATATATTGGTTATTTTGCATGTGGTTTATCACTTTTCTTGTTAACACAGATTCTAGCAAATTACTAATTACGCACATGAAACAAATTGGTCACTACTGAGAGGCGGATGATAGATCACCTACACATCCAATTACAAGACTAACTGATCGGGATTAGCAAAGTAGAGAGAACCTTGATTGCCTTGTAACACGTGGAAAGCCATCTCTGATATAGACACATATTTACTGTCCATACTTATCTAGAGGGAATGATTTTGATATCTAGTTTTCATTACCGCTTAATCGAGGAATACTCAAAAGAAGCAATGCAAGTTTCGCAAACGTACAATCTGCCAGGGTTACTTCCAACTATCTTATTAAAGCCATGTTTACACAGATAAGAAGAGTAAGAGGCAATTATCACATCTATAGCGGCTGAACATGAAAAAAAAACTGCCAACCTAATATAAATTATTTTTCGGCTTTTGTCAGAAGAATCACCCGTTGTAAACGACAACTGAGGGGCAAAATATGAAAACGAGAATTACGGGGCTGCCGAGAACGTATGTTTTCTATTATTTATGTAAAAAAATAATAAGCAATATAAATGTATTCGCCTTTTTAAAAGGTAAGCTGCTTCTCTACGATAGGTTTTCTGCTAAAAACTTGAAAGAAGAAAGTTGGGTTTAGTTATTTGAAGGCATGCACACAAGAAAACAAATAAGCAAATAAATAAATTCATACGTTATAACTGAAATTAGAAAACAAATATTGCCTTGCTTACCCAAAATTAATTGGAAAAAAATGTATATATATATATATATATATATATATATATATATATATATATATATTCTTGAGACCCGTTGATGTTATTCCTACGTTTCATCCTCGAACTATATTTGCATGAAACTTTGTACCTATTTTGCTAATATTGAACGCTAGGCAGCGATTTTTCCTATTCATACTAAACATATCTGCTTACATTTTTAATTTTTGCTGCATTATTTCTTAACGGCATCTCGAAGTATATAACTCATTTTTTACACACTTTCTTGATTTACTGTACGCCCTCTGTTTGATTTCATAGACAGACATCAGACCCGACACATTAAAACATATACACGCACACGCACGTATGACCACACACATAGATATAGAATTCAGGAAATCTTTAATGTAACACATTGAACAAGCCTAAACGTATTTACTAAGAGATCAACAACGCAAGGCAATACGTAGAATCATAGTTTAGTATTTGTTCTTATATTATATCCATCTGTTCTTCTCTCGACTAGTGGGAAAAATCATTTGTGACTGAGAAAAGTCTTATTCTTATATTTTTATTTATACAGAGTGCCTCCTTTGGAGAACGTTGTCTTTCTCCACACTAAATACTAATCCTCTGCCTTACCCAACCAATGTAGAGATACACATAAATATGAACACTAAGAAATACTCTACGTTTATTCATAAATATGGCTGGTTGAAATAGAGAAATACAATCATCAATTCATAAATATTATGTATATCTCGACAGACTCAGATGAAAACGAAAATTACTATGAAAAATAAAATCTAATCATCAAATTGCATTACAAACACTACCAAAAATAAAACAATACACAGCTTACTAAACCTCTGAGAAAAAAACATACATCTTCCACACCAATGCAAAGGAATAAACACACGCACAAAGACACAAGCAGCAAGGCACACTACATCTCCATACAAGTAATTAGAAAATTTATAAAAGAGAAAAAAAGGAAACACATTAAAAGCAAAGAAAAACAACAGTAATTGATCCTGCACTTACCACAATAAACAAAGTAAAAGTGAACCTACACCCATGAAAAATATGTAGAAACATATACAGATTTTGCCACCACTTGGAAACATCATGAATCATCGAATTTATCAGCAAAATGCTATTCTACATTTTAAATAATTTAAATTTGGAATAAAGTGACGCTTTAAAATAACGTCCAAAACGGGTTAAAAGTATTTCAAAAACTTATTTAAATGTCTTAAACGTTCTTTCAATAGCCTAAACAATTAAATATTAAATTATAAAATATGCATAAAAAACATAACAATTTAGGTGACCAGACTCAGTTAAATATGCATTTCTCTTGTTGGTAGTTTATAACAAATTATATATATATATATATATATATATATATATATATATATATATATATATATACATATATATATATATATATATATATATATTATTCCTCAATTATGAAATGGAATGATTTTGTAGCTTAATCCTTACGTCAAACGTTTTTGGCTTAACACATATTGGTATATGAAAATTTACTGAATAACACGAACTCGGTATATTACATATAAGTCTCTCTCTCTCTTTCTCTCTCTCTCTCTCTCTCTCTCTATATATATATATATATATATATATATATAAGGATATATGCCTGTATGTTTGTCTGTCTCTATATTTTAAATTCTATCACCAGAAACTAAAAGCCGCAGAGCCAAACTAAGGACTCCACATTCTTAGATATGTTACGAACTATTTTGTTTTAGGCTTTTAGCCTGTTAAAATAGTTTCTATGGGAGCAAAAACGTGCTAAAATCGTTATACATTTTGTACATTTTACTTTATTTATCATTTACAATATAGTGTTAGTTCAGTTGACTGTCTCGTTGCTACAGTGGTAACGTCACCAGCTTATAATGTTATAGTTTCGGTTTTGATTCTAGTTGGTGGAAACAAAGTAATGTTTTCTTTATAAACTTTTTTAATTATGACTCTATTAAAGGATATGCGAAATCTGGACGAATTAGGATATTATATTTAAACGTATTTGCTGCGAAGGCAATGGCAGGTTTTCTCTCTCACTGATATATATATATATATATATATATATATATATATATATATATATATATATACATACATACGAGCGCATTTAAATATATTTGGTTTTACTAAGAAGTCTGTTTTTTACATATATGTCTAGAAAAAATATATGGGTAAAAAAGAACACAAGTTTAATAAATAAATAAATATCGAGTAAAGAACATGATTGATGGAGAGGTAAGCAGAAATAACAAATGATTGAATGGTTGTTTAAAAGAAAGTGATAAGTCGGCGAAAAGTATTAATTCAGACAAGTAATCCGAGTTTAGAAAACGTACCAAAATTGACAACAGCAAAAATAAAACTTTGAAAGAGAGTATAAGCTGAATGCTAAAGTGAATTGAATAACAAATCTGACAGACAATCGAAGCAGAACAAATCTATATAAATATGAACGAAATGTCTATCTGTCATTTCCTAAGTCGCTATATTATTGAGGTGCATTAAATTTTAAATGTATAAGTAAAAATTAAAAGATGTTGACTGTGTCGAATAGGGGTGCATAAATAAGCTTTTCTATTTTTGAGTATAGTATCATATAAACTCATTGAATTTTTTTTAGACAAAGCATATATGATAATATATGTAAAGGACACTACAGAAAATGTCATTATTACTATATAAAGCATCTTAAGCATGTTAGAAATTAGACTTATTTATAAGATAAGTAATTATGCAGCAAAGAAATAATCGTATATTAGTAGGAATGAACCACCATACCCATGTAGAAGTTCATATATTTGTTAAACCGTGTGCACATGTGTGTATATATTTCTAATTTTCTGTGAGTAAGTGAAGGAGTTGTATGTGGGTGTTAATATTTACTAACAGATTGCAATTATGTATATGTAATTTAGTACATACATGTGTGTGAATGTATCCTAATAATCATTGTTAAACAAGTAGCAAAGATACCTGCGCCTCGCACAAGACTTTTGTCTACGCTCAGTTTTTTAGATACAAATGTAACTAGTGTGCTGCTATTCCAAAATTGCAGACTATCATCGTGTCAGTTTAGGGCATAAGCGGTTTAGTGTGGTGGATTATGAGAGAGTCTATTTATTTAAGCTATGGGCTACATCTTTACTGTGAGAAATGGTCTGCATAATCTCTAGATGGGGGACAGTGATCATACCTGGTTCATTCATGACTCATTTTATTGTGTGAACTGTAGGAGTGTATATTAACATAGTCTTGACTTTGAAATTTGACTTTGAAAAATAGTTTGCACCATTTCACGATGGAGGACCATAATCATACCATGATTGCTCATGATCGGTCTCCTGGTCCGGGCTGTAGGAGAGTATATATATATATATATATATATATATATATATATATATATATATATATATATATATATATATATATATATATAAAGGTTATGGCCTCGACTATATCTTCAATCATCAAAAACAATGGCCAACATGCCAAGTTGGGGGGGATCATCATCATGACATGGTCCACTGATACGGGTTGTAGAAGAGTTTTCCACAAAGAAAAATACAATAGACTGTAATATAATCACATTCTTTCTTCACAATTTTTAGATCAATTGTACACATTCTTGTTGTGAGGAACAAATAACCCCTATTTTAGAACTACGTTGAATCACTAGTCCTATGAAAGCACTGGTTTCGGAGACAAAATGGAAACATTTTTACGATGTTTTACCCCATTCTACGAACACGTTCCTTTCATACCACTTTATTTGCTCCTGTATTCTTTATGATAAATACATATTATATTTTATACACTTTACACTACTTGTGTTTTCTTTCATTTGTAACTCCTAGTACGGTTTTACAACAACTGGCTGACGAGGACGATTTTAGAACTTTCCGGATCAATCTACAATAATTGCTTACACCAACTGAAGGACGAACATTCAGGCAAGGAATTCACTCTAAAAATATAACTGGCATTAGAAGACATCATTTGAGGGACCAAAAAGATTCAGGAAAAAAGAACACACGACGATATACGAATTCTTTCTTACACCCAGGGAAAATTCAATACTTCCAGAGTATTTATATTTCAAAAGTTCGGTGACGAACGGGAAAACTACTGTTCAACGTTGGGAAAACCCAACATTCGGGCGTAAAAATCTACAAACACGGAATAAAGTACACTTCGAATAAAGGCAACCTTTCTTGCCGAAAAAAAAATTACTAGACGTCGTAAAAAAGCCTTATCTTGTTGTTAAAAAAGCTATTATAACGTAAGATATGAGGTGAAACAGAAATTATAAGATGAATAGTCTGGAGAATGATTATTACTGAATTAACAAGACCAAGTTTTCAGTAAGTACAAAAAAGCTTTGTTGTTCTAAAAAGCACGTCTAAAAAGCATACGTCTTATGGTTAAAATGTAATAGCGTTGGTAAAAGGAAAAATACTGTTGCAAAAGTAAATGATATATTTTATTTTATTGGCTAAAGTGAGTAGTTGCACAAATTAAAAAATGAAGTCAGATTTTAATCCGATTAAAATAGACTTTTCACTGCTCGACGGAAGCGAGGTCGAAGAAGAAAAAAAACGATTTCGCTAAGCACGAGGCATAACGTGTAAACGAGAAAAGGACGTTCTTTTTTGCACAGAGATCAAAAAGAATAGCCAATATTAAATAAGTACCATAAACTCTCTTTCACAGATCAGTAACTTTTTTTCTTTTTAAAGAAAAGAGGCGAACATCTGTAGGATCACCAATGAAGTGAACTCAGTACCTGTACGTTACGAAAAGTGAAAAATGACAAACGAAATCTACCGCTTTCTTTATGAATGAAAACTCCGAATTATTTTCTCAGAAAAGTTGCTACACGAGGAAATAAATATATGACAGAAATATTCGTTAAATATCCAGGGACGAAATTTGTAAAGGTATTTTTATAGAGTTACTACTATAGGCAAAGTAAATCAACGAATTGGATTATTTTGTCATATTAAGTAATTCCATACCTTCCAAAATTCAAAATAGACGAGTTTCAAAAACACATTTGGGAAATGGTGAAAAAAGGTTAAGAGAAGAGCAATTGGCGATAGCGAAACAAAACAAAGAGAAACACTTGGTAATACAGAAACAAAACGAAGAACAGTTAAATTTAATAAAATATATCGAAAAAAAAGAGGAAGGGAACAGGAAGAAACGAACAAATATTGGGAAAACAGTTAGATCTAATGAAATCGTTCGAGCAAAAACAGGACAGAGATAGAAAAGAAATGAATGAAGAAATATTGGAATTGAAAAAATACATTTAGAGCCACAACTCCAGTGAGATAAAAAAAAGGATTTGATAACGCAAGTTTTAGTGAATAAGGACAGCGGACAAGAAACCAGCACGGCCTTTTCGCAAATGCAATCTGGTCACCTATTGATACATTTCATTATGCTCCTGAAGAAGACCTAATGTTTTAGGCATATTTCAGAAGATTTGAAGACTCTTATAAATTTATTGCAGTGCATGAACTGATCAAAAAGGTGCATTTATTGCAACGGAAGTTAGGCACATCCGAACATAAAAAATTCGTGAACTATATTTTACCAAGAACAAACAACGAATTGTCGTTTGACGAGACAGTCAAATTATTAATGGAGTAATACGGTTCCATAAAAGATGGAAATACATGAATCTTACACGTAAGGAAAGCCAGGACTATACGACATTTGCGTCTATAGTTAATAAGCACTGTGATGGCTTACATTTGTCATCATTTACGGCGGACAATTATAAATGCTTCATATTCACACAAGGTTCGATAGCCACAAAAGACGCCGATATAAGACGTTTTGCTCTAAACAAATTGGAATAAAAACCTGATTTGACGCTTCAGAACCTAGCTGAAGATTGGCAATGAAGCAAGATTCCTGAAACATAGATTAAACAGGTATGGCGCACATTAATAAAATACACTTCAAACATAAAAAAGCACTCGCCCGCCAGCAATTACCAACGAAGGGGCAAAAAGAACCCTTCCCAACATTATCAGGATAGACAAAATCCTAGAACCCTCCGTAGCAAATGTGAAGGACCTCATGGGGACAATGCATGTCAGTAACAAAGGAAAATAACATGTGACTTATGCAAGCGAACAGGGCACAAACTCTCATATTGCAGAGCAAAAGTAGCAAAAAAGCTACGTAAAACTGAAAAAATGGACCCTTCACCAACAGAGAACATAAGGAAGAATGTTATGGTGGGAATCAGAAATAAAGAAGTAAACTGCAGCTCGATTCAGGGTCGGATTTATCAATTATAAATTTTCACATGTAGAAGAGAAAAGGAAAGCCCACCATGACAAAGACGAATAAAGTCGCAAGAGCAGAAACTGGTGTAAATATAAATTTTAATGGTGAGATAGTTATTATTATTATTGTCACGTAAAAGCAAGACAAGAAAGCTAAAAGTGCTCGTTCTAAGGAACCCAACGAACTTATTCGGGAGTGATTTGATCCAGGAATTTGAATTATGGGATTCGCGAATGGGTGATGTTTCTCACAAAGTCGAAGACCTAACGACCGAAGCCGACACAATCAAAAAGGATCTAAAAAAATCTCCCTCAAGTTTGTTTTTTCCCCGAAAAAGCTTGGATGTTGCACAAAAATAAAGGCGAGATTCGAATTGCTGAACGAAGCAACACCAATATTCAAAAAGCCACGGAGTGTACTGTCCGCTTCGAGGGGGAAAATTGAAAAATAATTGGAAAAACTAGGTAAGACTGGGATTTTAACCCCTATTAATTATAATGAGTGGGCAGCCCTTGCGGTGTACGTGAAAAATCTAAATAGATCAGGGTATGCGTGGACTTTTTGACGGGATTGAATGCGGCGCTCAAGGACCATCATAATGCACAAAATAAACGCGCCCTTTTCCAAAAATGCGATCTGGTCAGCTATTGATACATTTCACACAGAGGAAATATTCGCTAAGTTAAATGGCGGGAAATATTTTTCCAAAATAGACTCAAGGGAGTCGAACCTACAAATACCAGTAGATTAGGAAAGCTACGAACTGCTGTGTATTTCTACGCACACACGACTTTATAAATGCAATAGATGAGCATTTGGTACAAAAGTAGCACCTGCAATTTTCTAACAGGTAATTGATACCTTGCTATGCTGTTCGGTTTTCGCAATAGGCTATCTAGACAATATTTTTATGCGTAGTCGAAATTTGGAACAACATAGAAATCATGTATTTGAAGTGTTTTACAGAATAAAAGAATGCGGCTTCATATTGAAGAAAGCAAAATGCGATTTTCTTTGGAATTAATTAAATACCGGTGTCATATCATAGCAAAGTACGGGAGGAAACCCGATACAGACAGGTCCACAGCCATAAAAGACATGCCAGAAACGGATAATGTAACCACATTGCAGAGTTTTTTTTAGGGCTCGCGAACTATTATGAAACGTTCATTAAAACATGCATGAATTGCGTGCACCATTGAATGCACTATTAAAAATGGGCAAAAATGGGCTCGACCCTTGAGTGCTAGGCAGCGTTTAATTTAAATTAAAGTGTGTATTAACGTCAGATTTTTCCCTGACTCATTTCAATCCGAAACAAGAGAGTATTGCCGCAACTGACACAAGTTCTTTTGGGATCGGGGCGTGTATTCTACACATGATGCCTGATGCGTCCACTAAGCCGGTTGTCCATGCGTCAAGAATATTACTTCCTGCTGAGAAAAATTACTCCCAAATCGAAAAGGAAGCACTGGGGATAAAATTGGGCTCACAGAACTTCACCGATTTTTAACGGTTGTAAGTTTAAATTTCAAAATGACCATAAACTGTCTAAGTGTATACTTACAAATCTATGTATATGCATAAAAATATCATGTATATATATATATATATATATATATATATATATATATATATATATATTTGTGTGCATGCGTATGCTTGAGTATTTCCGAGTCATGATACTTTAAATTTAAGAACTTGTTTTCTTCATTAGTATAAAATCCAAGTCCAAATTTAAATACATGAGGTTAACAGTACGTAAATAAATATGAATATATGCATTATATAATAACGGACGGTTCATGATGAGTTCTAATTTCCAAAGTATACGGTTTTGTTCTTATACATACTTTTTTTCTGTTGTAATTTATTCTATCCTTATGGAGGTTATTATTTGTTATTATAATAGTAACTATATTGTCAGTATACACACAACGCTATGAATTTTCTCATTATAAAAAAAAATAGTGAAACAATTTCAGCAATATTTCACAACGTATGACCATTTTCTATCATAATCCCAAATTCATTAATGGATATTTACGCAAGAACAGTTTACAAAGTTGATGTATATACACCAAGCATATTCTCTTTGAATTTTATATAAAACAACAATAAAAATAACAGAATCCCAGTATTTTCGTTTACTTTCTGTTGGAATCTGGATGGTGTGTTTGAAATTTGGGTTTCTATGTAATGTAAAGAGAACTAATAACGGTGTTCTTTTATTTTCTTATTATGATAAACAATAGTAAGATAATCAAGCCATCACTGAATAATACTCAGACAACACTGGATTGCTTGGATTCATCTTAGTTCTATACATTTTGATATAAGATTACCAGTCTCACCTACTAAAACACTATAATTATTAAGATGTGTATCATCAAGTAATATATTGTATTATATTAAGAAGCACGTTTGCGTAAGATCGCACACACTAGGATGATTAAAATATACGAGCAATAAAAAAGTAAATTGTACACGGATATGTACAACAATATTCGTAAAGAATTAGATAGTTAGCACATACTACTATTTATGGTGTGCAGTAAAGTAGTAATCCGGTTTGACATACATGTTCAGGCCTATAATTGCGAAACTTTAAACTATTTTATAGTTTTAACTGCAACCGCCTTGGAAACATAGTTGATTGTATTGACTTCAGTCACGACCCAAAATAGAGTTCAGCGTATTGCACCCAAAAGCGAGATTGATCGCATACCTAAGGAATTGTTTTAAAGAACACTCGTGAGCAAACGAAATGTGGACTTTAAGCAACGGAACGCATCTGAAGGGAGCAAAGCGCCCGACGGTTTGCTCATCCATCAAGGTATGCACTACGTTTCCCGCGGAACCTTCGTAGATCTCGATGCTGATATCTTGTACATTTAAAAAAAATAGAAGAATCAAATGTGAACCCTCCAATTGTAGATGTATGTAATGCCATGATTCAGGGGGGTAACTGGATATGAAGTATTGCATATAGACTTATTTCTACGTATTCCAAATCTGTTCATCTGAAAAGACGGGTAGACTCTTGGGGAAGTATTTTTATAAAAAATGCTCTCTTTATATTTCTAGAATCTTTGAAGGTTATTGTGATCTAAGTGTGGTAACATGTTAAGTAGAAAATCTTCCGATGTTATTGCTGAACGTTCAGTATATTGTCGACTATTTAAATACCATGTCCGTAACAAATATCTTTGAGAAAAGGTCTCATATTGCCTGCAGAGCCCAGTACTTATTTTTGCTTCAAATTTTCTGTCTATATTTCATTTTTTTTTTATTTTAAAGGTTAGTAATATTGAACAATAGTAAGGCATCGAAATAAGTTCGAATTAAATATGCAAAACACGGCCACACATATGCAAGTTATGACCACATGTTTAAACTGTACGCATAAACATTGTTCTCTTACGTAAACAAGTAAAAGTATTAGTCTAAATATAACGTGCACATTTCCTGGAAGCAGTGACATTTTACGTCTAAACTTTAGAGGCAGAAGTGGTAAGATTCGACGAAAGTCAAAATGAATGTCGCAATCCTGATGAATTACTGGCTGTTGGTGAAAATATCGTTTGTAAATGTTACTTCAATTGAATAGGTCGGCGCCATATTCAGTTTCCGAATATCAAACAAAAATGTTTCACACGATTTGCAAAATGGATCCCAGTAACAGCGTTGCGATATTCTACATTTTTTTCCTGGGGGCGAAAGACGCTTTATGTAGAGCTATTTAATGATATACAATATATACGTACACATAATATGGTATGCAAGAGAAAATATATGATTTAACAAAACGTCGTTCTTATACAGCGTAAATAAGTGTGAAAAACTCGAACATGATGCAAATAACTTTAACACGTCAGTTTTAAAACGAAACTAACAATAATTCTTCTTATCATCTTCGCCCCTTATTTTCTTTGAAATCTGAAGTAAAACTGTCTGCGAAATATTGTTATCACTGCATCTCATCAAAGAGCGATGTTTGACATGTCTACAAGTTAAAGGATATTTAATCTAAGGCAAACATCTGGTCTTTATATAAGGCGGTTCACTTTAATAAAAAAGATACACACATTCATATACATTGCTTACAAAATTTTAAAAAAAATATAATAAGATCTTTATTGTTTTTGTTTAGATATGTATGCCTACGTTTTTTTTTTTAGTCTTATCTTTGTCGGCCTGTCTTGTACAAAGAAACATAAACTCTTATGCGTCTCTATTTCTATATAATGCATTCTTCTAAGTAACAAATCACGGCTCTTTACTTAACAGTAATGTTTTATAATATTATTAAACAAATGATTTATTTATTCATATTTATATATTAATGAAATAAATAAAATAATTATGTCTCCATTTGTGTATTGAAGAAGTAGTATTTTGATAATACATACAAGATGTATTTAGTTTTTAATCTCCTATATTCCTACATAAAAAAAAAATTGCCGATTCTTGTTTTACATTTTTCATTTTAAATTCGCATTTCTAGCATTTTTTAAATTTATATTTTACTAGCGGGATACCCAGCGTTACTAGGATGTGGAGAGTTTTTATTACACGGGTATTGATCAACGGAACGTAAAAATGTGTAAAGATATGATCAACCATCTATAAAATGTACCCGTGCGTGCGGAAAAAAGAAGTAAGCAGACAGGCAGGGTCAAACCTGTTCTGTCAAACCAGGTTTGTCGCGGGCCCAGCCTGACATACGTAGTCGCAACCGTTCAAATAAAGGTTAGCCATTGCTAGCTGTATAGTAGCTTTGCAAAAATGTCGGCGAATAAGTGCACTCTTCTTTAAAAAAAAAACGGCCCAGTTGACGATTAAGAATTAATGGTTTTGGGCAAATTATCGGATATTTTTCGGCCTAGAGAGTGAGCTAATAAAAAATATCAATTTTCTAAGAGTTGATCGTATCTGTCGAAAGATTAAGCGACACATTCAAGCATACATACATACATACGCACACTAACCGATAGTTGAGATTTCTATAATAGACTAGCGGGGATGGCAGGTGTTGCCTGTGTTTTAGGGGGTGTTATAATGACCCCCAGGGAATACACACAACAGTATCGGGGGTGTATGTGTGTGTGGATGGTGTAGGAAGAAATCCCGAGGAGGCTGTAAAAAAGTGGTAGTAGCGGGGAATATAACCACAGCAAGTTGAGATGTTAAAAAAGTGGTAGTAGACAGGCAGGCTCGAACCCGTAACGCAAAGGGGAATAAAAAAGATTTATAAACGTGACGTCTAAGCCGATGTTTTTCTCGCCACAGCGGAAGTTCGGGATTTTTAAATAAAGCATGGATACTCCAAGCGATACGTGACTTATGGAAATGGCAACGCGAAAACCGACCCCTCCTGGTAGAAAACTGCAAAATTGAGGGTTAAGTAATTAATTTTGAGGGCGAACTTTTCGATATTTGTCGATATTTCAGCCATCGACTTTCAAAACGGTACCGATCCTGTCAGGATCTATCGAAAGTTTTTAGAAGATATACAAGCATTCATACATACATACATACATACATACATACATACATATATACATACATACGTAGATACATACATACATACATGCATGATGATGATGACAGCAAATTCGGTTTCGAACATTGCCATCACTCGATATAGCGCAAAAAGGTATATAGAAACAGGGACACATTCAGTGATGGGCTGCATGAATGTGACTTTTAAGCTGAACTCCGGCATTCCTTAGCACACATTGTACAGATATGTGCAGCACTAGCAGCACGTTCTTGCTGTTCTTTTCTATGCAGGATCAAATGCCGTTTCAAACCGCTTGTCGTTTTGTACATCCGCCCGCAGTTTACACCGGTAAACTCTGGCAACTCATGACTGCTTTGTGGCCCGCATCGCCGATGAGTAGACTGATGACTCATCAGCCCAGCTCTGCTAAGACATATTCTTCCGCACACCTCACAATCCAGACCAATTTGGCTCCCCCTCCCATCCACGGCTCCTTTCACTCTCCCTTTCCGGATATCGCGCATCAGCCGCTCATACTAGGTTTGATCCGACTCAAACTTGCCCGCACCTCCCACCAAGGTCCTTCTCCACCCTCTACGATCAAAAGGACGACACTTTCCTCAATCCCACATTTTTAAGGTGGATCTTAAACAATCCTTAAATCTCAATTTAGGCTTTTGAGCCATACGTCTTCCATGTGCAAGCTCGCCATAAAAGAATTCTTTGGGAAGTCGACTAACATCCTCACCACATGTCCACTCTCAGTCTATGCTTAATAACGTGAGCCTCAATGCTAAGGCATTGGGTCCGATCAAGCACCTCCACACCACTGACACACATCTGCCAACCCACATCTAAGATTCGCCGTAGGCACATCTGGCGAAACCGCTGGAGACGTCTCAAATGGCCTATGTATGTTGTTCAAGGTTCACAACCATAGAGAAGAGTAGAGACAACGCATGCGGAATAAACCTTAATCTTAGTTGGCAGCAAGATCCCATGACGTCCCCCCAAACGTCCGTCCAACTTTTCGAACGCATCACTTGCCCTGCTGATCCGTAACGATACCTCATCATACAGAGCACTAGACATGTGTGCTACCCAAGTATACAAACTTAGAGACAACCGCTATCCTTGTCGCACAGATATAAACTAATGGCACAGTATGGCATGCCCGGAGCAGGCTGATACATTAAGACAGTTTTTTTTTCAGATTGATGGTCAGGCCCAATACGCTGCAGGCAACCACAAAAGCATCCACAAGATGCTGCATATCAATCACCGTATGAGCCACCAAATCACAGTCATCCGCAGAGAGCAAGTCACGAATCCTCTTAGTGAGAACCTTTGTACTTGCATTGAAGCGCTTAATGTTGAACAACCCCCCCAGTAGTTCGGTAAAATATAGACACAATCATAGCACCTCCAAATGTCATCCGAAAGACCATGTTGAAATACAACGCAAAGAGGGTGGGTGCTGGAATGTCTCCCTGCTTAACCCCATTTTATATTTGGATAGGATCAGCCAGCTTTCCCCCAACATTGATCACAGCCTTCATATCATCGTGTAAGAGCTTTAAGATGGTTACAAACTTGTCAGGACCGTCAAGCCTTTTCAAAATCTCCCACAAAGCATCCCTATTGACTGTATCAAATGCCTTAGTAATATCGATGAACAACTGATACAGTCCCTTTTGCTGTTCTATACATTTCTCCTGCAATTGTCTTGCTGTGAAAATCATATACACTGTCCCTCGACATCTTCTAAAACCACACTGCGACTCAGGCAAAACATCATCAGCAATATGCTCCAGCATTCTGTCTAGCATGATCCTACAGAGAACCTTACTTACTACTGACAGCAAAGAGATGCCTTGATAGTTTCCATATCCATCTCTGCTACCCTTCCCGTTGTAGAGCACTACCATCAATGCATCCAAACAATCCTGCTGAATACACTAATCCCGCCTAGCAGCCCGCAACAATTCCGCTAAGCGTAGCATCATCTTAGGTCAAGAGCATTTAAAGATATCCGCATGCAAGAGATTAGGGTCAGGAGGCTTTCCATTGTCCAGCTTATGTACAGCTGTTTCAACCTCCTGGAGAGAAGGTACATCTGCCAAGATATCCTTGACCAGATTCCTAGGAATCGACCTTACAAACTCCTGATCAACATTAGAAAGTCTGTTCAGGAGGTCATCGAAATGCTCCCTCCATCAATGAAGAATGTCTGTAGGGTATGAAGAAGACCCCCCTCTTTCGAGCGCATAGGAGTGATAGGTGATCTGGATGGTCCGTAAACCGCGCGCAGTAGGAAGTATAACCCTTGGTGTTGTTCGGATCCGGGGCATGCTGTATTATTAAGATTTCTGCTTCCACCATTCATCATGCATGTTACGCAACCTCATCAACACCTTGTGCTTAATTGCCTTAAACTTGTCCCTTAATCGATACTTTCTCACACACCTCATGGACGGCTTCCTTAATAGCAGGTCAAGTATTTTCACAATTAATCCCTTCAATCTTCTTAACTAGTTTCTTCCTCACAATATTGCCCCTTAGACGGGCAACATTAAGTCGTTTGGGATAGCCACACTAGCTCCCATCAACTTGGGCTTCACAACACACTTAATCTTTGCACGGACCAACCGATGGTCTGTCCAGCACTCTGCACACCGCATGACACGAACATTGCAGATATCCCTCATCTCACATTTTCTGACTAAAACATAGGCTATCAAGTGCCATGTTTTGGAACCAGGATGCATCCAGATCGTCATCTATTTGTCGTTCTGTTGGAACACGATGTTACTGATTTTAAAACCCATCTCTGAACAAAACTGCAACAACATCAGACCATTTCTATTACACTTGCCCAATCCGTGTTTACCCAGCACGTCCCAGGTTTAAAAATCTCTTCCCACTCTAGCATTAAAATCTCCAAGAATGAAGATCTTATCAGCAGAGGGAATGCGTCTAACTACACTGCATAAAGCAAGGTAGAAATCAACCTTTTCATCTTCTGTTGCATCCATAGTGGGCGCATAGCAACTCCAAAAAGTAGTATAACGAATATTTACCAGAGGTAACCTCATAAGCATGATCCGGTCACTCACATTGCATGGAATTTCTTCCAGGCTAGAAAGAATTGATGCCTTTATAGCAAAATCCACGCCTGAATCCCTCTTACATCCATCCGCTCTACCAATCCAGAAAATTGAGTAGGCCCTAGCCAACTGAAAAAAACTGCTCCTCATCAGCCAGCCTTGTCTCAGACAGAGCAACTATGTCCATGTCATTACGTTGAAGTTCCTTAGATACAAGAACATACCTATGCTCTTGACGCGTTATTGCTGACGGCAAGTCAAGCAGCGTCCGCACATTCCAACAGCCGATGGTCATTGTCATATATTTCCTCGCAGTAGAATGATGACGACCGGGTCCAGGCTGTGGAGCTCTGAAAAACCTGCCGGGCCAGCCCCTGGAAATTCTAGTCCCCTGATTGCAATTTACGTTTATAATCATATTTTCCAACTTCATTGAATGTTTTGCCGTTTTAGGTTACATCCAGCTTTTTTTTGCTATAAATATACACGAGATGGTAAAAAGGGTATCTAATTTATATCGAGCAATGCCTGTGCATGACGATTGTTATACATGCATGCATTCACGCAACGACGATTAAGATTTATATTCTAAATTATATTCATATTACAATACTGTAGATAAACACTTAATATTTATCTTCACTTATTTGTATAGGTATCGGTAGAGATTTAAGGTCGATGTACAGTATGCACTCACATGACTTCCTATACTTATTTCGAATTATATGAGAAAAGTCTGTGAAGACTAATTGAACACTGAACGCGGATTTTATGCTTTACACATTTCAATTTTTATAAAGTTTCAGTTAGATCCTTGACTTCCTATACTTATTTCGAATTATATGAGAAAAGTCTGTGAAGACTAATTGAACACTGAACGCGGATTTTATGCTTTACACATTTCAATTTTTATAAAGTTTCAGTTAGATCCTTGGAAAATATATTTCAAGAATTGCCTTTTTTTTGTTTGCTGGTTTTCTAAATTCTATTGCAGTCAACCTGGATAGCATGAAGCCACAATATATATTTAATGGAATTCATGTCACAGACCAGCCCGAGCGACAATAATTCACGTTAAAGTATTAATCTAATGATTAATCAATTTTACTAACACTGATTACCTCAGGAAAATTAACATTTGTTATTTAGGCATAAGTGATTATCGGACATGCATATGATTGTTGTGCTCGCGCAACGTTTACATGACGTGTAAGCATCGCCATACTAATTTGTTCCCTCAATGGGGCAGCCTCTCTCGCTAATGGTTTAAATACTTTCGTTAGAGAATATTATTCTTCATTAACAATTATTAGATAAATCGGACTGCCCGGGCTTAAAACTGAAAAAAATATATATTAGTCCTTGACGCTCAAGTGTTAAACAATATTTTAACTGCTTCAGACAACGTAATAGGGAGTCATCCAGAACATGTTATTGATTAAAGTACAAATAACCTTGAAAGTCCAGCCAGGGAAATTTATACGAAGTTATGTCTATATCTCTGTAACGTAATATTTACACAACGAATATTTCCTGAAACACACTTACATTTTACATGCGTGTCTTTATTTAATAATTACTTTCCATTCAGATATTTTGAATATATTAAATATCTTATTAAAAACACAAAAAAAAACAAAAGGAAATATTTGAGTCATATTTATTAACATTTTCATCTTGGATCTGCAATAAAGGAGACAACTATACTTTTTGCCATTCAACGTGACAAGTGCATATTTTCCCCCATATAATTTGTCATGAGAAACTAATTAGATCAATATTACACTGATTAATTACATAAATATCACTGAAAAAGATAATAATAATAATCATTAGGCAGGAAATGAAATCCATCGGAATGAATTATATATATATATATATATATATATATATATATATATATATATATATATATATATAAAAAATCAAATCCGTTAGAAGAATCGCGGGTGAAAAATCAATAGCAAAAAAGGAAAAAAAAATCCATCATCTCTAAATGCAATTAGGCACCCTTAAATATGGTCTAATTTGATCAAATCTGCAACGCGTGATCGAAATTAGTAAATGAAATTCAATATGCGATGAAAAAGTATAGAAAACGCATAATTCTTGATAAGGATATATATTTCCATAGAGCAAAATACATGATTATGCTTACAATATAATAAATTCAACGATAATTAACCAGAAACATCAAGTTTAATACATGCGCCTAACTCTTTGTTTTACGCGAAAGGCGTTTAAATTTCATACTCAGTTAAAACACCCTTGTTTTTGTGTATACGTGTATCTGTCTATAGTAGACTGCAAGAAAAACAGTTGTGTAATATAATATATAATAGTCTTTATTTGACGTTGCATTCAAACATCAATATATATATAAATATATATATATATATATATATATATATATATATATATAATGTAACTCTTGGTTCGTTCGCAATATAAGTCTAAAAAACCACTGGACGGATGGCTTCCACGTTTTGGTATCATATGTTTACTATATCCATGTGTGTTTTTATATATTTCTTTTTAATTATAACATTATACTTAATTTTTCTATGATAAATAGCTGGGTTTTTTGTACCAATAGGCTATTTTGTATTTATGGGCAATTATTTATTACCGCTTCCTGTCACGTGACCAGCGTTTCTAATTTTTCCTGCTAGATCTGGAGATTTCGTTTGCAATTTAGCGGGGAATTCTCGAAAATCTGGAGATATTTCGCACTCACACACCCGTAATTTTAGATTAAAAAAAAAAGAATTTAAAACATAAAATAAACTCATTTTAAGTAAAAAAAGTAGCATTTATTGCCTTTTGTAACAATTATTTATTTAATATTTGTTTTGTTTTTCCCCTTTTTTTCGGCTAACCATTCTAAAATCTCGCTATAAAATCGATTTTCCATGTAAATTTTAGGTGGTGGGTGCATTCCAAACTCAGAAGTTTAGTTTAAAATACGATCTAAGCAACCTTGCTTAATCTAGAAGTATTTATTCGAAAATTGTAAAAAGCAAGAGACAACAGCAAAAATAAAAAAAAACAAAAACAAAAAACACTAATACCAATACAGTGGAATTTAATTATCTGCCAACCTAAATACTTTTAACATTCTAAAACAATGTGTTTTTGTTTTTTTTCTAATTTCAAAATATGTTGCACCATTATTGTGATGTTTTATTTGCAGTATATTTAAATTCAACTTTTATTATAAAAAGATTGAGTTTATCATTTGTTTCCTGCAAAAAAAATACCCTCTCTGAAAAAACAGGTAAAACCAGCTGATAAAATATGTAAGCCTTCTGGGGAGCTTACCACTTCAATATAATTCCAGAAACATATAGTGAGCAAACACGGAACATTTTATATATTGAATATACTATATTTATAATTTTTTGTGGTAGGAAGTAAAAATATAGAGTTTTTTTTGGGGGGGGTATTATCGATTTTTGAAAATTTCAGATGATAAAAGTTAAAAATCTAGCGATTTTCTGGACATTTCTTTCTCCTGATCTGGCGTTTTTTTTTTAAATCTCAGTTGCCAACACTGCATCACTAAAAAACACTACAGACTTAATGTAAAGAGAATGTGTTTACAATATCGGTAAATTTTCGATGGGTTTAATCACATGATTATTTATAATGTAACCATGTGATTGAAATTCAATTTAAATTAACCACACGTGGTCGGTTTCCTATCAAATATTCATCCAAAAATTGTAGGTACAGACAAAAGGAATACCGAATGTGTATAAACATTTTGACCCCTCCTTTACTTAAAAATTCACCAAAAATCAGGAAATTAACGAATTTGAATGACAATTGCAGTATTTATCAAATAATGATGGCATAATATAATGAATTAATTATTCTTACTTAACTCTTTGTGAAAATGTTTTATTTTGTTTAAACAAGATTTACCTTTATAAATTTATGGTTTTCAGTAGTAAATAAAAAACGCAAGAATTTATTTTTGCTTTTTTATATAAATAAATATCGTAATTTGCAACAATAAAAATAAGTTTTACTGTAACGTTACGAAAAAAGCCCCTAAAGTCCGTATTAATGAATTCGATATAACTCGAAGAAAATGAATTCTCGCATACTATTCAGAAAATTAAAGATTCAATTAGATTCCTATTTCAGTCACCTAAATTATTTAGGATGAAATGAATTTAGGAATTTATAGCCAAACCTAAACATTATTTTGCTTCAAATAATAGCATTAATACAGTAAGTTATGTAAAATTGGCAAAGAATGCTCTGCTTTACGGTTGCTGTAAAAATGGAACGGAAATTTGAATTTCGTTCCCTTTTAAATTCAATACATTTTTACATTACGTCCAACTCATCGTTCACATTCGACAGGTCAACTTTTATAGCTTTTCGGGTATGTTGGCAAGGTTAGGGGTGTATATTCCGAAAGCCGTTCTTAACATGGGTATATTGGTAGGTGTGTCAGAAATTTAATGAAAAATAGTGAATAATTCCACCCCGTCTTTCCAAGCTTATAACACTTCGAAAAATGTAACTCAAACCCTATTTTGTTTTCAATTAAAGGAGCAAGGACCAAGGTTGCATAAAAAATAAAAAAAAACAAACGACGTGTTTTTTTAAGAAACGGTTTTAAACTTAGGACTTTACAGGTAAATGTCTAAAAAACACTACTTTTTTGTTTTAAATTTAAATATATTATTAATTGACCTTTTCTCTTCAATTTGTGATATATAACACTTTTGTGAATAAATTATTTAATTTTTAATAGACATTTAAAAATGGGAGGCGTGAATTATTCGACCCCCTGTCTTTCCAAGCTAATAACTACTCGAAAAATGTAAGTCAATCCCTATTTTTTTTTCAATTAAGGGAGCAAGGACGAAGGTTCCATAAAAAAAAACAAAAGAAATAACAAACAACTTTGTTTAAAAAAAAAAGTTTTAAACTCCGAACTTTACAGGTAAATTTCTAAAAAACACTACTTTTTTGTTTTAAATTTTAATATATTACTTATTGATCTTTTCTCTTCAATTTGTGATATATAACACTTTGCTGGGTATTTTTTTACTTTTTAATAGACACTTGAAAATTGGGGGCGTGAATTAAAAAAAAAACGTTTGCCTAAAATATTATATTCGGTTTATTGGAAAGGGCATAAAATTTCACTTTGACCCTGAAAATATCGTAAAAGTAGAATCAATAGAAACATTTTGATAGATTTTTAAATTAATAAAATTGAAAAATATTGAGTTCGTAAAAGTCATTACAGTTTTATTTAAATAAAAACTATTTCTATTACTTTTAAAACAACTTTAATAGTTTATTTTGGAAGTATAATCGATAAAGAAAATAAACAACCAACTTTTAAAAGAGAAATTACGAGTTTTTGTATTTTATTCGCAGTTTCGTGATAGGGGTGTCAAAAATTCCTACAAAAATTCTGATACATCTACAAGATTGGAGTGTTTATTCGTTGTAAACGTACCCTACAACCTATAAATGGCGACATTTCCAATGTGAATGGTATGCTGGACTTATGTATAAAATACCAAAAAGTAATACCAAACTGACTTTTTCGTTTAAAAATGGAATTATTTCCCTTTCGTTATTAACTTTTTTTAAAAATAAATATTTTGTGTTTTATATATCTAAAGTACAATTGTTGAATGTTACTGTTTTGATTATATTCGTTTGAGTAGCACAATTAAAAAATGAAGAAAGATTAAAACGAAGCGAAATTTTTCAGTTTCCGTTCCATTTTTACAACAACCGTAAAACAGCACATACTCAGCAAGTTTTATACTAATTTATAAGCATACTGTTGAAACACTAAATCAACATTTTATTTATTTTTGTGCATAATTAATGATGGAAGTATTTTTCTGTTTTTTTTTCTGAACATCTGTTAAAAAATAATTTGTACATTCTCTTGAAAAAAAAGAATAAAATTGTTCTCTACTTTCACATAACTATTTACAGTGTTCATGTAAAGCATTCATCTGTTCTTTTTATAATAAAAATTCCGTTTTCAATGAGAAACGTTTACTGCCAAATTTCTTTAAAAGAAAAGTTCTAGATTTCCTGAAAAAAATACTTTCACGTTACAGTTTATGGTAAAAAAATAATCTTTATTTTGGGGGCGGGAACACAACTTTTATTGATTAAAAAATTTGCAAGAAAAATAAAAGTAAATAAACGAACAAAATGCAATTTTTCTTGAGGAATGTATTCCATTTTAACAAACCGAGCCACAGTAACGCTATATATATATATATATATATATATATATATATATATATATATATATATGCATATATATGTATATATGTATATGCATAAATGGAATATTTATTGAAATACATTTATTGCATATAATAGTGTAAGATATACTGTATCAAGCAAAATTCAGTTGTAAGCGGCGATTTTTATTATTTAAATTGTAAGTATTTAGAATTTTGATAGTCAGTATGAAATTTCGATCTTAATAGATCGCGCTCTATCAGCTAGGATTCAACCGCTCTCCCATCAACGAAATGTTACATCACTCTGCCCATTTTACAAATATGTTTATGGTAAGTTCTCCAACAAACAACAAGCGGCTGTCCCTCTTTGACGTAAACACACTCGAAAAATCAGAAAATCAGCAAAATCCCACTTTTACACAGAAAACATCTCTAGAAATAAGAAAGACTTCCACTCTAATAGTTTGTTTCGTAGGACTGATAGACTTTGAAACATCATTCCTGTTTCCTACTTCCCGGACTGTACTTACATTAAACGTTTCAAGCGTAATATAAGCAAATATATGCTGCTAAAATTCCCTACATAATATTGCTGAGAACTATGTCTTAGATATGAGGCAACTCCATCAAATTTGCACTGTGCCTTGTGTTGGGTGAAAAAAATAAATATCAAACTTTTACATTGTAATGGCTGACTGCTATCTCTGAGAATTAAACACGCGAGTTTCTCTGGAATCTGTTTACAGAAATAATCTCAGTGTACAAGAGGGTTGAAAAGTACATCGGCTAAGACGTCGTTAAAATAAGATTACTGGTCATGATCCAAATAATTCATATAATACGAATTATCAATTCTTTCCTCAAAAATGTAGAAACATATGAATCACAATTTAAAGTAATTAAACAATTGATGAACTCTAATACATTTATCTTTTTCTGGCATATAATAACTCTCTTCGTGGCAATTTATTTTAAAGAATAGTACACGTTTTCCGCGTTGTTCTAGAAGATATAAAATATATAACTAAATCTTTCATCTAATATTCTTTTGGATTTCCAAATATTTTTGCTTACTTAATTATGTAAAATTTATATTTACGGTTATAATAACATATACTACTTATTATAGTCTCGTAAATTAGAGAACTTTTCTTAATTAAATTCTATAAAGCGGAATGTTAAGACCGCAAAATGTGAATGGAAAGTAAATATTAAACCATCGAACAATATTATGCGTTTATTTATCTCTATTTTGATTGACTACATAGACATAAAACAACATAGACTAAAACATTCATGAATTCATTGGAATTAAGCAGAACAAAATTATGGTATGGTAAAAAAAAAATCTAAAATAACAGGTAATATTTCTAGAATGTTTTCAGCGGGCGTCAATAATAAAAATCGAAGTATTATGCAATGCTTACGTTTACGGTTGCATTAATACTTATCCCTACACTCTGGCTATTTTAGCCAGCCATGAAGTTGATTTTTTAGGTCACTTTGTATATATATATATATATATATATATATATATATATATATATATATATATATATATATATATACAAGGTCACCTAAAAATCAACTTCATCACCTTGTGTGTATATATATATATATATATATAATAGATATATATATATATATATATATATATATATATATATATATATACAAGGTGACCTAAAAATCAACTTCATGGCTGGCTAGAGGTGAAAGTCTGAGGGTGCATGGTCAGAAGAATAGGGATGATGGGGGTGGATTTCATACCCACACGCCCGCTGTAGAAAAGTGCTCACTTCAAGGTGAAGATAGTAATGTTTTTCGCCAAATTTTCGATATTTATCGTTTAAAAAGTCGAGCTCAAAAAGGATACTGATCTTGGAAAAATCTGTCGCAATTGTCCAAAGTTTTAGGCATACATGCAAACATACACAAATACACACATTTATATATTGTTGACTTTTTCGACCCAATCCGATTAAAAATCTTGCGCTATCTCTGTTTACCCTTTATGTAAAATTTCAAATGATAGGACCAGAAGTTGTCTAAGGGGTCAATTTTTTTTTACCTTAGACCCCTATCCTGACCTCTTAACATTTATTGGTTTGGGCTCAAAGAAAGTTATTAAGTAAGATCCATGTCCAAGGAACCTATATCTAAAATGTCAAGTGTGTATATTCAAAATTGGCGAAAGAGTTTGAACTTTGACGACTTAAGAGAAAAATTTCTGGACAACAACCGATCACAAATATTTTCTCAAATCTCAGTACAAACTACATCAAATTTCGAGTCTGTAGACTTACAATTGACAGTTATTGCGTAGGGAAATGTATACAGACACACACAGACATCCAGACTTGCACACAGACACGTACACTTTTATAGATATAAGAGCATTTCCGCCCGGCGATGCTCGGGTGTTGGGATGTGTGGGTTGAGTAAAAAGAAATGTAGTAGGAAGGCACGCCCTAACTCGTACACCGAAGAAGGAAAAGCGCAGGGAAAAAGCTGACGTCGTTGCTGTTACAACCACCGGCAAACCGGAAGTAACGTAAGTTTTAATTAAGACTGGAAAATCGAAAAGAGAGGATGACTTTCAAAAATGTTGGTTAAAAAAGCGACCCCCCTGTAGAAAACTGCCCAGGTGAAGGTAGAGATATTAATGTTTTAGACAATTTTTCGATATTTGTCATCTTCAAAACGATACTGATCTTGGAAAAATCCGTCGCCTCTCTCGAAAGTTTTAGGCAAACATGCAAACGTACATACATACATGCAAATGTGTATTGTTATCTAAAAATTTCCGACCCAAAACGATGAAAAATTTTGTCCTGTCTCTGATTACACATTATGTAACATTTCAACTATTTAGACCGAAAATTGATTAAGTAATTCGGTAGAAACCGCAGAGGTCATTATAAAAATAATATTATGACCCCTTAACATTTATTGTTTTGGGCTCAAATACAGTTACTAAATTAGATCCATGTCCAAGCAACCTATATCTAAAATGTCAAAGGTTTAGAGCCAACATTGTCGGAGGTGTTTGGTAGAGTTCTCAAAGGTCAAATCGTTGAACTTTGATTCCTTAACCGAAAAAATGTCTGGTCGAAAACGGATGACATAGATTTTTACAAATCTCAGTACCCTGGATATCAAATTTAGAGTCTGTAGACTCGAAATTGGCAGAGTTATTCCGTAGAGAAATGTACACACACAGATACAAATACACAGGCACGTTCACTTATATATATATATATATATATATATATATATATATATATATATATATATATATATATATATATAATATCCGCGTTTAATAAATCTCTCAAACTTAAAAAAAAATGATTAGATATTATCTGAGAGAAAAAAATCAATCTTTATCTTTCAATAGAATTAACGGATAATCGCATGGTCCCCTTACCCAATGAATTTGTACACGGAATTCTCCGTAGTTATATTTACAACAAATGTACATTTATTTACAGAATTGATACAATTAAACAGTTCATTACTGAGAAGGTTTAAGAAAACATTACTTGTGTGATTGTTTCCAGAGTTTTTTTTTCTTTTTGTGGAGTTACAAATGGGTTACGATTGTTATGCTTGTTCCGCCGTGCAAGGAAGAAAGAGTATAAGATACACACCGGACATAGAAGTTGGTTGTATCCTCCCCTTGTTGCTTTAAATGATATTGCCAGAACTAAAGGGTGATAATTTCATCGCCAATTTGTGCTTGTGTGTTTGCATGTATATGGATCTCATTTCTCATATATTAATTCGTTTGATACGTATGCACATTTACACTAATTTTTATTTAATATACAATTTTCGTAAAATATGAAAGAAAATATTCTTTCCATCTGATATACACTTTTTCTATTACGAATATTCTGATCAAGTATATAGTTTTGTGAAATGTACTCTTAAAGAAACGAAGAATTTTAAAATGCGCAAAATTGTTGATTTTATGTTCAATAACCTTTTTTTTGTTGTTCACCGAAAATTTGGCCATTAAAAATAAATTTTATAATAATGTTTGGTTGAAAACCATAAAAATTATGTGTATTTATACATAAGTGTACTTTAATATTTAATAAGAAATAGAACCATATGATAATGGCGCATTTTCAAGTACAATTTAATAAAATTTTAAAAGACAACTTTTTAAATTTTATGATTCGTCAGAAAGTATAATAATTTTTAATTTACACGTTTTTATTAAGTTGTTAACATACTTCAGTCAACGGCCAACGTTAATATTTTGTGATTTCTATCTATTAATTATGTTAAAACATATTTGTATACTTGAGCCAACCCAGCAAACGACATATATTATTGACATATCTATCTATGTAATCATGGATATTTTTGACTGTTGGATATTTTAATAGTCAAATAAACTATTTGATCGAAAAACAAAATCCTATATACATCCTGTATATTTTAAGACGTTTAAAAAACATTATTTCAATTGTCTAAAATAACTTGTAAAATTCATACGGAAATGCTGATACCAATGATTCTGGTGTTAGAATTATAGGTACACAACGAAAATATCTATCACAATTCAGGTTAAAATATTACCGACTGAACTGAAATGAATAATAACAAAAATCGTCGTGGTTCGTCGTGCTAGTAAAAGAACTACAATATTTTGTTGCGATTATGCTCATGAATTCTAGGATAAAATCATATGCGGAATATATGATTACATGAATATTATAGTAAAGCAAAAAAAAACAGTGATAGTAGTACGCTTGTATTCTTATGCAGAGTCATTGTAATAGTCGGACAAGTCTAAAAAAGAGAGATCAAATATACTGTTACTGTGCAATATTGCGGCCGTTCAGAAAATGACAGAGAAAAGCAGGATAAGCGTGTTCTTAAAACATATATCACTTCTAAATATAAATGTTCATCGATCTATGGTTGTAAGTGATTCTTGACTAGTGAGGAAGTGATGGATTTCCGTTGCCTACGTTACAGTCACTTTATGAAATGACGGTTCGATAATGATAGCTTACTCCTTGTTGTTTACTAGCTTGCGATACAAATTTTTGTCGTAAGATCAATGTGGGGAATCATGTATTCATCGTTTGTGAACCATTTTGCATTTTTCTCGGTTAGCACTTCTCAATCTTCTTCGTCTTATTCTATGTGTGATAACATTTTCGAAGCGAATGTGGCATACATAATGTTTATATTTACGATGATGTTTTTAAAACTGTTCGAAGATGTCATTTGTTAAACTAACGACTACATTTGAACAATCAGTCAAATTGATTGAAGTAAAAACCCGAAATGAGAAATAGCGGCAATCATTAACATATAAATTAGTATAGCATGACAGCTAGAAAAAAGTTATAAAATATTATAAAGACGGACGCGTGTAGAAATACAAATTATAAAATATTATATACCAATATAAATAATGGGAGTTGAAAGAGATAATGGTGGCCGAGTAGTTTATCCTTCTATCCCCTTTGAATATGACATTTTTGAAAATAAACTTCGTTGGATAATATATAGACTGTGAATAAAACCGACTCATAATTTGCAGAAAACATGCATCACTCAGTGGCAAATAGCATCGAAATTTCGGATTCATATGTTGCGTCACTCTTTGTATTCATCGCCTCTGTGTTAAGAATATCCAAATAAATTCTTTGACATTGTGACATTTATATGTACATGAATTAGATCCTATTTTATAGCCTGCGTCTATCAATTTATAATCAAGAAACGGAGTTTAGAAAACTAAAGAAACGCCAGAAAAAATGTTTAAATTCGTCTAAAGATCTCTGAAATTAAAAAAAAACGCAGTATTTAATGCGCTTTAGAGATTGACTAGAAAATTCTGGTAACACACTTGTATTTTGCAGGTGAAAAAAAAGCATCACTTACCTATTTGCCACTAGTGCTTTAGTGTAGTAACTAAATATGTGATTTCTTTGTGACGATGACTAATTATTATGTAAAATACGTTACTCCTACGTTTATTTGTTAGGTTCATAGCAATACAATTAGAATAGATAAAGTGATCAAATAGAAAATTGATAATCATTGCAAAAGATCGCTTTGGTAGTAAAAATATCTAAACATTTCTGGAATTCTACTGACTAAATTGTTCGGTTGTGCTCACGTTCTTAAGTGTTTAACCATTTGATTAAATTATATCAATTATTGTGGATCCCTTATTAGTTTTACACAGTTAAATGTATGTTTATGCCTTCAACAGGAATATCTATAGTTTTACAATAACATATTTTATTAATAAAAATTAATTCTCCAAACTCTACTTGAAACATTTGATAAAATTAGAGAAGTAAAAATTAAATTATAAAATGAAAAATATAAACGCAGTTGATTCTAGTACATAATTAGTATGTTTCGTTATTTAGTCACAAGGATCAATATAGACATATCAAATGCTGCAAGTTTTTAATAGTTAGCCAGAGTTACAATTACTGCAAACAATTAATAATCTTTTAATATTGAGGTAAGTGATCAAAAGCTATGCAAACATTCTAATTTGTCCGTGTATTCCTGATAACGTAATGATTTGCGACGCTTAAACAAGCTTCCAAAACATAGATATTTGCTAGCAATGTGGTAACGTACGTTTCCATCATGAGGAGCCAATTAAACTATCTTTGAATGCATATAATATATATATATATATATATATATATATATATATATATATATATATATATATATATATATAAGGGGAGATATGTGTATGTATGTTTGTATGTGTGTTTGTGTGTCCGCAAAAAACTTTCGACAGACGCGACGAAAATTCACAAACTCAGTATCATATTGAAGCCCCATCCTTCGCCCGAAAAATATCGCCAAATTGGTCAAAAACGTTCATTTTTCACACGGAAATCGACAATTTTCGACAGGGGTTGTCAAAAAAAACCGTCCCCTCGTGACGACGACCGGTTCTCCGCATGCGTCAGATGACGTCATGACCTGATTTACTTAAATAGTTGAAGAACTGACTAAATTTCATGCACGCCGCGTTAGCTCAGTTGGTTGGCGCGTTGGTTCGTTATGTAAACGTTTCGGGTTCGTATCGTGTGAGATGTCTTTTTTTTCGATTTTTTAAATTTACATATTGAACCAGTGTTACTTAAGCCATTTTTCACGTAACGTCTATTTTTCTGTTTTCATTTTTTTTTCATCGATTTTTACATTTAACATCGTTCGTTTGCCTTACGTTAGTTGTTTGTGTTTTTTTTCAATGTTTTGATTACCCCCCTTAAGTTTTACATTCGTTTTCATGTTTTCTTTTCTTACCTCGCTTATAACAAACAAACTTGGTCATTGACCTCATTTGTTAAATAGCTATTGCTTACGTCGTCGTCGTCGTCGTCGTCGTCGTAACGTTCTACGACTTCCGTGCGGGCACCTGCCAATTTGGTTCTTACTAAAATAAATCCAAACATCTGTCAGTAACTCATTCTGGCTGTCCGAACGGTTCGTGTTTTTTTCACATTTTGTTTTAAAACTTCGCATCAGGACTTCGGGTTCGATCCTACCCCCCTCCTGTATTTTTTTTATTTATGAGCACACACACCTCCAAACACTCGGGCAACGCCGGGTACCCCCGATAGTAATACAATGTTACTTTTACGCAATGTATACAATTACAAATATTTGGTTTCATTCGAATTTGAAATATATTTCGGAAAATAGTAAATGTGTTTGAATTATTACGGAAAAGAAAATAATTAATGTACAGTGAAAACGAAAGTCTGAACATGTTAATCACATTCTGTGTCCGTAAATTGGATTGAATACGTGCTTAAAGAAGCGAGTTTGTTTTAGTGTATGATTTTCTATTCTGAAATTTTAACCTAATTTTTCCTATTACTTTTTGAATAATGATGACACTATCAAACAATCCGACCGAATATTGATCTCAGTTATGTTTCGACCAATTACTTAATAATGCCAATTTATTTTTAACACACGACTATTCAGAACAAATATTGAAAAAGAAAATCAAAGACATTTAATATATTAACTGTCACAATGTTTGTCACAGTGGACGAAATAAATAGAAATTAGGGAACTTACGGCATTCTTTATGAGTTAGCGATTAAAGAATATTCAAACTTGACATCACAATTCGACCCTCAAATGAAATGGCTCTCCATACAGTAGCGACATCTCCTTAGAATATACTCAATTGCATGATATATTCTGCATGGTAGCATGGACTCACAGCACCGCGTTAAAATTTGCCCGCTATCGCGCACATGACACAAAAGTTACTACGATTAAAATTATTTCTGAGGAAATTGATAAAATTTTGTCGGCATTTCTACTCAATTATTCAATGATTTTTCCCCGATAGGCTATTGGCCGAAAGAAGAGGGAGACTGGTCAAGTCTCTTTTTGATCATTATCGAAGATATCCAAAATAACATCTATAGATCATTCGTAGACACTATACTCTACATTAGCGTCTAAGAGTAATGGACAAAATTTTAAAAACTTCTATTTGTTAGAAATAGCAACTATGACAAGCTGAGATTTTGCAACTGGTAGTCGTTAATATGTATAATAACTTACTAAAATTTGAATCATTTGCAAAGGATAGAAAAGAATTATAGGAGTTATTTATTTATTGTCTAAATAGGAACGCCGAAAAGCAATATACAATATGGTTTCCGTTCTATTAGACCCACTCCTAACGATGTATTTGATTTATTACTAACGATCTCTAGCTGGGGTATAGCTGGAAATGTTATATCAATTATTAAATCTGATATTTCTGATATGTTTATAAGTGGTTGAGAGGCAGAAATCCGATGATCACAATTGGTGTCTCATAGAAGTCCATCCTGAGCACAACTGTCTTCCTGATCTACATCAATTAATTCCCAAATCACATTTAAATATCTCCGTAGACATTTATGCTGCCGATATTACTATCTATGGCAACATTTAAAATCCATGAATCGAAAAATGGTGGGATACTTCTACTGCTCCCGTGGCTATCCCACTGCTGATGCAATATCCTTCCTCTATTAGAGCAAATAAGACCAAAATGTATATTACGGTTGCTACACCTGTGTAGGAGCTGCCTTGACAGAATTCAAAACATACTTAGTGGTTTAGTGGGGGTGCCCTTTTCTCTTCCATGCACTCTCTTTCACACAAACCAAAGTTGGCAACCTAAATCTACTTTACCGTTATTTTCATGGCAAGTCCTGGTCTTAGCTCTAATCTATGGAATCCTTTGCTAAACTTTCAGAAAAAAAGTACCTGTCTAGCTGAAACAACTATCATTATCAATTATCAATTATCAATTCCTTGGTGTGCCATCGCATTAAGTAATTTATTTTTAAAGTCTTTACTACTAATATTTACTACGGTATTGTGTCTTTGACTACTGAAATCTTATAAAAGTGTATCCACGAGTGTCCTCTGGCCCCTGATAATTAGTGACTCACTTGTAAAAAGATATATCAATTACACTGGCTCCCATCGGTAAAGCGGTTTTATCAAGCATATTTTGAAAAATTCTATTTGATATATCTATTTTTTTTTACAAGATGCCCGATTAGAAATCTGCGTTTGTCTCTATCTGGCTATTAAGATATTATTTTCTGGTAAATCCAGGAAAAGAAACATGATCTATCTACTGATGCCATCGTCGGTTGTGTTTAATTCCGTTTATTGTTATTAATATTATTTTAAAATTATTGGGAACGTCACCTATAACACTCGGAAAGATTTAATGTCGCTAATATCGATTAATATGAATATGAATTAATTTATACATATTTCTCCCTCACAATGGTGTCATTAATGTACTGGATATTTAGACTAATATATTTAGAGATTGAAGTTTAAAATATCAAAATGTAAACATTAGATAAACTTTTACACTTTCACTCTATTGATGATTACTTGCTTCCATTGTCATATTCTTTTATGTTGCCTACTGTTGCATAATGCATCTAAGGATCTAAATTCACACAGTGTCTGAGAAGGAAGATATTTCCTCCTTCTAGTGCAACTTGATTGCATTGTAGCTGCCAAAAAAAGAATTGTAATCATCATGTTCCTGACTAAAATCGGGCCTTGCAAATACGTAATTCCTACACATGCTAAAGTACATTATAGTTCCTTAACCTTAATTTCAAAATTTATTGAGCAAAATCTTTTTTATAAACTTTAAAAATAACAATAAAATATGTAATTTAATATTTATCAATCTTCTAAAGCGCACTTTTATAATATTTATAAAGAAAGGTACAACATTTAAATTTTACTTAATTCTAAGAAAATTATCTTGGATCTATTTTATGTTATGCATAATTTATTGCACTAAAACTAATTAAATTTATATACTATGTAGCAAGGAATTCTATTCATACATAATTCTGAACTTATTTTTTTTTTAAATGTTGCTATACGGTTTTATTGTTTGGAAAAACACGTTTATAATTTGTATTAAATTTATTGTAGATTATATTTTACTTCATTTTCAATTCAAATTAAAGATAAATTATGCTGTTGCATGGCTGTGGGAGGTTATTTTTGTTTCGATATTTTACCTGGGTAAAAAGTAAAGTGATTTGTAAAAAAAAAGCTGGTGTAAAATCCATTTAATATATCTACATAGGAAAGTAGAAGACATACACAATTAAATCTACTCTGCCGTTTACCTCGTCTCTTCTTTAAAAATATACATATATCTTTTATATCTCTTTCTCTATAAGCGTTCCGTTCTGATAGCTAATCTATCAATACTAGTATGCACTGTTCAATGAAACATAAGATTAATCAAAATAAAATTATATTATAACGCATGCCACTGTATTAAGAGTTTTGAGTGTATTTAGTTTCAGCATCAACAGTGTTTTAAGTGGTTTACTGCATTATTTAAACATCATATTAAATCTATTGAATTAATGACTATCTTATGCAGCATATACTATTAACCTAGCGTCCGAGTACGTTATTAATAATTAAAGTTTGTTTTAAATTATTGATCCAGGCAATGAATAAGGAAACCGTATTAAAAAGTGTCCTTTATCTCTAATTGTGATTAAATTCATTTGTTTTATAAACAGCAATATTTGCCACTTTTAAGCAAATTGATGAATTAAAGGCAAGGCAAAAGAATAAAGCCTATGAGAATTCCGGGGTGCTACTAGATTAACTAAACTTACTTTATGAGATGTAAGCCACTACTCCATTGATATAAGCAATCAGCTGTCTGCAAAACGAGAATAGTTTAAATAAAAACTGAAAGACACAGAAAGATTCCAGAGGGCTTCTAAATACTCTAAAAAGTAAGAAGACTTCAAAAACACTTTCAAAAGGAATGTATATCTCCACCTAAGAAGTAAGTGGTTCTACAGAAAATTACTGACAGCAATAACTTAACTTAAATATACTTTAATAGCACTAGAAAACTCAAACTTCTAATCCTAAGTATAACTAAAATTATATTAACGTAAACATTAGAAAATGATTACACTCATGAGTCTGCAAGAGTGCTCCTAATTAAGTATCAGTCAAAAATCTAAAAAAAACTTTATAGAACCCTATTGCAAACACTAAGTGACAGAAAAAATGTCTTATGCTTTACTATAGGTTTTAAAGTACGTTTTTTGTAACTTAAAAATAAGACTACTCCACTAATCTACGATCTTAGTTGTACGACCCTTTTCCGTCACTGTAAGAGTTTTTTTTTGTTTCTAAATATAAACAAGACAATATGATGTTAATATATCAATGATTTAATGTGATTTTAGTGTACGTTTTATTTCAGCCATTGGTAAGATATGTGTTGCTAATTTCTATGGGTAGCATTATACACAAGTACTTGGGCTCTTTTTCCAAAATGAAACGACTGAATTATTTTACATGTGATTGTTGTAGTACACCCTTTTTTGTCAGATAAATAGTATTGATTTTAATTCCTCCGAGTACAAGTGCTAATTAAATTAAATTACTTCTTGGTGCTATGTAAGGTTTTGTTGTACTATTATTTTCTTTCCACCAAAAGACGGTTTGTTTGTTTTCATATGGGAAAAATTTTGAATAATTATCTTTGTTTATATTTATTTGCACAGATTTGTGTTTAGCTAAAAATACGCTTAATTAAATTAAAACACAAACACTATATACATACATCATTCAATTGGAATCTATTATTGAGATGAGTATTATTTTACAAAGTATTTATTGCGGTCCATTACCCTCATCTTTTTTGCAGTTAAGAGATTAAGAATTCCTATCCTGTTATAATCTGACGAAGCTCAGGGAATAGTTGGCCGAAACGGCGTGAAAATACACTAATGAAGATGAGGATAATAATCTGCAATACATAAATAGACGATCGACATAATAAGAAAAACAATATCTGATATTGTCCTTCACACGTAATTACCTAAGGTTTTCATGTGAAATGCTTTGGTTTACAATTTCACTAATCTACACTAAAGGGATTTCAGCATAAAGAAAACAATTCTCACTTTTTCTGGTTTCTGTGTATTAAATACGTCCTCAAACTGAGAGAAACAACAAAAAAGACGCCGTAAAAAAAACTGACAGTTGTAATAATAAGTACCATCCAGAGTTATTCTTCACTCGATATGAGTATATGCCCGTCCTTAATTTATTTGTCGGTCTCTCTCCCTCTTTTAGTCCTCTCTCTTTATATATCCAAATAACAGTTTTGTAAGTAAATATAAGAGAATATAAACTTTTTTGTTCACTTAAAACGTGTCGCTTACTCTGACTCTCATGCTTTCCCTCTTTATATGTATATACAAACAATTTAGTAATACGTAATATAAGTATATTTATATCACTCTTGTTATAATACTTTTGTATGATGGAGACATATACGATTACCGAACATTGGAACAGCCATATTTATTGGAAGCAGCAATAGGCACCGATGAATAAAGTGAAGCGACGCTCTGCCAGCAACCAATCGGGAATAAGAGTCGCTCCATAAAAACATTGAATCAGTAGCACTCTAGCACATACTCATTTTCCGGGTTCGAACAGGAGATATATTTTGCTCTTTTTATGCAAAATTATAAAATTCTGGACCTGTAAGTACAGCTATTTAAGGACATAATTCATATTGTACTTAAATGGTTCCCATCGGAAACTCTTCTGAGAATAAACATAGTGTTCAATTCAAAAGGCTATGAACCCAGCGGTAATCTTAATTCGATTGATCTGGATCAGAATTCGACATCTTGCAAGTAATATTTTAGCATATTTACGAATCCAAAGTAAACATCGAGTAATTCAGGCACGATCTGAAAATGGAAATAATCATAAGTTTATTGAAAAGAATGCAATTGTCTTTGCGAAATTAATGAAAAAATTAGATGACAGAATCTACCTGTGATAATGCAGGACGTATTGCATGATAGCTTCAAAGCAATTGAAATATTCACAGAACATTATTTCATGGAGTGAACACCCCAAGACTATGACTTTATATACTGAACTAACATCTCTAAACGTACGGAAGCCGAGATGATTCCATATTATATTTTACGCGCTGAAACAACAGCACATTCATTATAGTGTTTAACGAGGTTATAAGTGACAGTCTCTTTATCTCTTTCGTCTTTAAATGGGCGATGAATGATTTTTAGCCGTTTACAACCGTGATAACACAGAAAGAAAACCTATGACGTTAAGCAAGGGAATTGAAATAATGATCACAGAAAAAACGAATGTGAAAATACCAGGGAGTTAAAAATGGTAAATTTAACACACTAACATTTAATCGTACCTTTACCTCGAATAAAAATAGCAATGTTTTTAAAACCAATCTTTCTCCTAAGACAAAAATCAAACATTATTTTTCTATTATTGTAAATTACCCAATCACAAAAGTTAGTGTTCTTGGGTAGTTAACGCCACTATATTCATGATTATATGGATTTGTCTGGCCCTATATAAACCAGATATTTCTGCCGTCGAGGGGAGAGCACAGTCGGAATGCAAAAGCTCGTAGTGAACATCAGAACTCTCCACCTAATTACTGTAGCCACAAACTAGGACCACCACATTGGCAGCGTATTGATTCGAAGAAAAATCCCACATGGTTTTCTTTTGGGTAAGCAACCAACTTCTTTTCAACAAGCTCGTGTTTTTTACCTTCTCTGAAAAAGTAAATAGTGGTTCCAAAAATTGTCTTCAACGACAACAAAAATTTTCTAAAAAACGCCGTGAGTAGAAAAAGATACAACGCATTATATTGCTAAAAAGAATTGATATTATCCATTTCTATCGTTGAATGACATTTTTATTTTCCCCATTCCTTTTCTTCTTAATCCAAAAGTCTTTATTTTTGGACTGTTTGTTAACTGCGAACAGTTTTTGTTTTAATCACAAAGAGAAAATAATAATAATTTTTCTTGTGAGATGAGCCAATTTTTGCTTGTTCATATATCGTAATTTGTATTATTTGCAAGAAGCCATATCTGGTTTACAGTATGTATTTAAAAACATTGTTTACCGTGACCTAAAATGTGGCCGTCGATAGGCTGCATGATTTCATTTTATCGGTAAAACAACGAGAAAAAGAAAAATGGCTATCAGATATACGAAGGATTGAACTCTCATTTATTCTATTACGAACATTTACGAAAACACGAATACTTGACTATATTTTTTTTGCTACAGAAAGATTACAGTTCGTTTTATTGAACTGAATTCTTGTAGGCGACAAAATACTTCGCTTTCTCTTTTCAGGGCAGTAAACATAAATACTCAAGTGTACTTTGTTCTCTGTGGAATTGTTTCTGTTCATACCAGATGCACGTGATTTTTTCTTCGTAAATATCTTTTTCGAATAGTTGCAGGTTTTATGTTTAACATTTCTTAGACACAGGTTTATCTGGTGAGTCTATTTTTTGTAAAATGGAAGATTTTTGAAGGCAACTAATTAAAATGATATATTACAGCAGCTCAGATTTTGGAATAAAAGAAAAAAGTGAAGAATAACGGAGAAAAACGAAATAGAAGGAAACATAGAAAGGGAAAGAGAAAGTGAAGCGGAAAGAAGAGAATAGAAAAGAAGGCAATTGAGCGGAAAATACTGGAAATACAGTCACAGGCAAAGTAAAAATTCGAACACTAGTCAGACCAAAATTATTTTTTCAACAAAAACCCGTTGTTAGTCTCAGAACCATTTTACTATCGTTCCGATGAGAAGTGGACTTTCGAAGTTATTTGCATAGATTTAGTGACGTATTCAGGATTGGCTGAAAGCCATGGACTGAAACGGTAAAGGTTTCTATTTTATTACAAAATTGGGAAGCTGTAGAACATACTAAGTTCGTGGAGTGCATCATCCCCAAACAGACGAGCGAATTGTCCTTCGACGCGACAGCGACAACCTTGATGAAATTATACTGCCCAAAATAAGCGTATTCTATAAAAAAATGAGATCCATCAACCTGACCCGCAAAGAAAACCAATATTTCACATTTGTTTCAGTCGTAAACAGACACCGTGACGACTTCGAACTATCCTCATTGAAATCTGTAAACTTTAAAGTACTAATTTCTATTCAAGGCGTAGTGCCGACCAAGGACAGTGAACTCAAGGCAATAAACAGATTGGAAAACAAACCAAACATAACTCTTCAACACTTGACTGAGAAATGTCAAAGCTTCAAAATCATGAATAAGACAGGTGTCGCTCACATTAGAAAGGTACGATGTAACAAAACACCTTACTCACCAAACAGTCACCCGAAAGCCAAATACGACCCTCGGGAAAAATCCCAAAACAAACCTGAGCAATCCCGTTACCCGTACCAAGGATGTGGATAATTCCACTTGCAGAATGATTATCCATACCGGTCCCTGAAAAGTGATCGATGCAGATGCGACGGACACTAAGCCTCACATTGCAGAACAAATGACTCCGAAGGAGCTATGTAATACAACGATAACTGAAACGAAGGACGAAAAATATACTGAAGTTCCTGACTGTAAAAATATTGGACAAGAATGTTAGACTTAAAGTTGACAGTGGTTCGAATTTATCCATCAATGCCCACCATACACGGAGCAAAATTGATAATAACAAAGTTGATAAGAACTAAAAACGTGACTCGTTTCATAACTGACAAAGTATAAAGAATTGAAGTTGAAGTAACGCTCGCGTAACGTTGAAAGAAAAACACTGAATCTCAAATCTTTGAATTAAAAAAAAAATAAAATCACCATTTTTGGACTGACTGAATCCTGACATTTTTACTTTTGGACTTGCTGATTATCGATTTTTGTCAACAGGTTGACAAGATTAAAGCCGAAGCTGAAAAACTAAAGAAAGACCTGAAGTAGTCGTTCTCCATTGTGTTTTGGACAAAAATAAAGGTGAAGTGCCAGTTAGACGGTAATGCCACCCAACTATTCTAAAACGTAGTGTACCGTTTCCCCCAATACAAAGATTGACGTTGAACAAGACAGATTCGTAAAAGCAGGAATTATTACCTTAGTCGAATCAAGCAAAAAGGCTGTCCTCAAGGTGTGTGTAAAGAAACATAATCAAGCGATATCAGTCTGCTCAGACTGCTCGACCGTATTGAATGCTGGTCTTAAGGATCATCATTACCCGCTACCCAGCCCTGAAGAAGTTTTTACGAAAGTAAATAGAGGGAAAATCTTGTCAAAGTATATCTGAACGAAGCGTACTTCCAGATATCCGTTGAAGAAATCTCCAAACTTTTGTACATTGCAACTTACAAAAGACTATTTAACTTCAATAGCGTAGCTTTCGTTAGATCAAAGTCGCACCCGCTATTTTTCAACGGATAACGACACGATGTTGAGCGGCCTTGATTTTTCGATCAGTTACCGTGACGATAGTCTAATAAACCCAAATCTATAGAGCAACAGATCATTCAGGTTTTTAAGTTATTTGAAAATATAAACACGTCTGCCTTATAACTTAAAATGAAAATAGTTCCTCGACCAAATAAAATACGTCAGGCAGATAATAGGTAAGAATTGTAGACATCTCGATCTGGACCAGAAAATAACAATAAAAATATGTCTGAGCAACCCGACATAACAGGACTTCCAAGTTTTTTTTTTGGGCTTTGCTAGATTCTACCAATCTTTTATTTCCAATATGCGCACTTTAAATAAACTAGTGAAGAAGTTAAACGTATGAAACTGGACCATGGAACGCAAGATGCAGTTCGAAAATCTAAAATGGTGCTCATATCCCTGCTATTCCTGCCCCATTACAACCCGAATTTAGTGTATTTGCTGGTGTATCCTGCAGAAAATGGCTGACGATTCTATTAAACCAACCACACATACGTCGACAATCATTATATCCGCGAAAAAGTATTGATATATAGAAAAGGAATCATTAAGCATAATTTCCGACCATGCATTACTACAGAGGAAGAGAGCAGTTGAACCAGCGACGTTCCAAAAAAAAATCTAAAAGGATTCTAACGCAGGACATCCTGGCACACCCATAATGACAGTTTTAATGCATTCATGTGTACTGCAAAACCATGGGCAAGGATATGTAAGATAAAGTGAAACTATTGAAAGGATGTGGACTAGCTGCTAAAGATCCATTAATTCAATTTAGCGCATCACCCAAAGCTGAATACCCATGGCCAGAGATATGCGTGGATTACACGGGATCACGTGAGTGAGAGTACTTCCTCATGGTAGTGGACAGCTTGTCTATATGACCTGAAGATTTTAAGTGCAAAAGCCCAACTACTGACTTCACTATAATAACTCTTCATGGATTATTCGCACAATTCGGAGTGGCCAACTCTTTAGTGTAAGATAATTACACTATGTTTACATTCGGGGACTTTACAGAGTTTAAGGAGCACTTCCAAGCGTACCACATGACTACTTCGGCCAAACGGACAGGTTGAAAGATTTGTGTACACCCTGAAAAAACTGCAAACATTTCTGTATATATACCGCAGAACGCCTAACGAAAATACACAATCCCAGAGGTCTCCGACGGAGAGGTGTTTTTCGCGAGAAAAATATGGCCAGTCTTTTGCAATTTATTGCTAAAACATATAAACCCCATAAAGTGAATTGTTCCCCAGAAAAATTACATGCGGAGAAAGAATATACTTTCAGATGCACAAAGATAATGATATTTTCGGGGAGCAAGGAACGATCAAGAGGATCGGTCGAATGGTGAAAGGACCACATTAAACTGATAAGAACCCTTGAACCAAATACGAAATCCACTTCGATCGATTCAGTAAAATTCTACCAGAAGAGACGTTAGACGTTATGGCGATCTTAACCTGGAATCCCCACAAACTAGTACTGAAATACGTCATTCCGACAGAAAAAAAAAATTGAAGTAAACCTGAGAAATAACTATTATATTTTGGGCAAATACATTTCGGAGGAGTGTGTGTCCTGGGCTAGTTAACATCCCTATATTCATGAGAATATGGAGTTTGTGCGCCCCTATGTAAGCAACACATTCTCGCCGTCAAGCGGAGTGCACACTTGCATTGCCACCGCTCGTAGTGAACAATATGACTCCTTCACCTTAATATTGTGACCCCTTATAAGGAGCACAACAGTTTTTAATGTAGATACAAAAAATTGAAAAAGAGACGCCATCAAAAATGTGAAAAGCTCTTATTTTACATACATTTTTATTTTCATATAGGTTTGAGATTTAACAAACACTAAAACTTGTTTTGTCAATTGTAGGTCAACGGCACATGTTATGACGAAGGGACCGGATTTTATCAATTAAGATCTCAATTTTAATCCTCAGTCATTTTGAAGGGCTAGTTGGCGGCAGTCGAGTAAAGGATATCGTTTTCAAGATAGGCGATGATGAAATTTTGCAAATAATAAAGGTGAACTTTCTGGTTTCTGTATTCTAATCTCGAAATTTAAACAAAATATTTTTTTGTATAAGACCCAATAATCATGAAGCAAATATAAATTTTATCCGTAAGAAATCAAAACTGGGCCAATCTGTTTTCGATATTTAAGAAAATAGAAGACTGTCTAATTCAAATATTTATTCCCGTCAAAACCGTCGGTCATGATTGTAAATCATGTCATGAAATGTGGGAGCACTGCTATATTCAAGATTTCTAAAAAGTTAGTTAATGTACCTGATTAAATAAAAATAACTCTTCTGAAAAATTGAAAAACTGAGACGTATATACACAAGGTAAAATTGCAAAATACCAAAAAAGATGCTATCATTAGGCATATTAACACGAATAGTTCTTTGGCAGCGGTGAGAGGATTCTGATATGCACTGAATTTTTCAATAGTATTCTGGTTCAACAATATCTTTTTTTTTTAAAGAAAAGCAAATCTGATACGCTGCTCGCAACAAAAAAAAATAATTAACTTACAGGGTCCTCTAGGATGCAGTAAATAGTATCCTGTCTGAAAATTGTACAGATTTCAGTAATAGAGACTTTGTCCATTTATTAATTAGTCATCGTATCAAACCTGAGAAATTAACCTGTTATCAATCTCTTTACAAGAGAACTGCTGATCGATAATAGGGGAAACATTTTAAATGGCAAGACGTTTACTCATTTCATAAAAGCTATCGAAAAACATTTAGACGTATGCATTAATTACTGCTGAATATATACACAACTGCCCTTAAAGAAAAGACTCACCAACAAGTTTATATAAAGTTTTCCTCGGTAATAAAAGCCAAATTACAGGAAAATTATTATGTATTACTTTCAAATTTACTAGTTCAATTTCAATTTCAAACACGAAAATCTATTATGTTTAGAGAATGAATTAACATTTCCCCGTTATTCATAAAGTGACGACAATAACATCGACGCTGACGAGAACAAGACATATAATAATGACTAGCGGCACCTGTGGAAATTTAACGGCATCCTCATACATATGTAATATATTGATGATGGCATTCTATAGGTGTTCAGCGGAAATTGAGATGCTCTGATATTATCATACCGCTTTTAGATAAAACTGTAAACGTATTAATCTTAGCGAGCAATGTCGACTGGCACAGCCCGGTCATAAAGTACGTTTTTATATAATATTTCAACCGTTGAAGATTGTGTATATATTATGATAGTTAATGTCTTATCGATTTGTATATGGTCTAAATCTGCAGTTTAAAAAACAATATCCATATGACTTGTGTGCAAACTCAAACAAAAACATATACAAAAAATATATGC
>NC_136491.1:86318532-86321032 GCF_053919585.1 Euprymna scolopes
GACAGAACACCGACAACTCTAATTTGTTTGGGGGGGGGATGTGCTGTTGGGGCGCGTGCGCGCCAACATCACATCCGCCCCCCCCGCTACCGCCCCAAATATACAAAGTAAAATCTTCGGAAAATGTTAAATGGTGTTCTAATTGGTAAATGTCGGTGCGTTACTTACGGAAATTTTCGATGTTCCAGGTAAAAAAAAAACAGATAAATTACCCCCCTACACCAACTTGGTGTGCTTTCCTTTTCTTATTTTATTTCTTTTTCAGCTAATTTTAAATTTTCCACCCAAAAAGCGCTATAAGGTATTTTTGAAAATTATATGTCCGGGAAAAAAACATCCCCTCCCCCCACATAGTTTGCTTTGTGAAGCCGTCGTTTATGCTACAGCGTGCATGCACGTAGCATAAACGGAAGCTGCAAAATGGTGGAAAGAAGTTCGTGGGTTCAGGGGTAAATACCATGCAAACGGTAAATTTGCCCCAAGTTTGACTATCAGATTCGTTGTCAGCGACCTCAATTACCTCAATTACCTACAAAAAAACAAATTAGAGTGGTTGGTGTTCTGTATTAGCGTATCTGGATATTTACGTTATTTTTTCTTGCTTAAAATATAGCAGTAATACAGTAAGTTAGGTAAACTGACTTCTTCGTTTAAAAATGGAATTATTTCCTATTCGTTATTAACTTTATATTTTTTTTTTTTTTTTAATAAATGTTTTCTGGGGTTTGTACACATAGATTCGAAAAAGTTGTCCAAAAAGAAATATATTACAAATAAATGTTATCAAGGCAAGATAAGTTACTATTCTACCAATCTGGATATATTTTTCGTGTTTTTATTCAATGTAACATGTTTATTCAGCTCGAAAAACATACAGTGTTTACAGATGTATTGGAACATTCAAGATGGCATCTGATTCTCTCTTTAACACGGTAAGTGTGGGAAAAGATGTTATAAAAAAAAAAACGCCCAAAATACTGTTAAAAACTCGCTCAATATATGTTACCGTGACACCGCTTGACATATACTCAGCGGGGTTTTAATAGTATTTTGTATAGTTTTTTAGTTATAACACCTTTTTCCATACTTACGGCGTTAAAGAGGGTGTGAGACGCCATCTTGAATTTTCGAATACATCGGTAAACACTGTATGTTTTCGAGCTGAATAAATATGTTACATTGAATAAAAACACGAAAAATATATCTAGTTTTGCAGAAAAGTAACTTATCTTGCCCTTGATAACATTTATTTGTTATATATTTGATTTTTGACAACTTTTTCGAATATGTGTGTACAGTAATACAAACACCCATTTTGTGTTTTATATACATAAAGAACCATTGTTGACTGTTATGTTTTGATTATATTCGTATGGGGAACAATTAAAACATTAAGAAAGATTAAAATGAAGCGAAATTAAAGTTTCCGTTCGATTTTTACAACAACCGTAAAAAAGTGTATACTCAGAAAGGTTTATCGTAATTTATAAGCATAATGAAACACTAAATCAACATTTTATTTATTTTGTTGATTCATTAATGATGGAAGTATTTTTCTGTTTATTTTCTTACCATCTGTTAAAAAAATAAATAATTAGTACATTCTCTTGAAAAAAAGAATAAAACTTTTCTCTACTTTCACATGTGTTCAAATTTAACAAAGTGAGCCACAGCAACGCGTGGCCGGGTACAGCTAGTATAGATATATATATATATATATATATATATATATATATATATATATATGTATGTATGTATATATATATATATTCATAAATTTGTATATATGTATATTTATGAATATATTTATGTATATATATGTGTATATATGTATATATATGTATATATATGTATACATATATGGATAAATATATATATATGTATATACAGGTAGATATATATGTATATATATATATTTATATATGCATATATGTGCATATATATATGAACATATATGTATATATATGTATATATGTATATATGTGTGGGTATATATATATATGTATATATGTATATATATATATGTATATATAAATGTATGTATATGTATATATGTGTATAAGTATATATATGTATATATATTTATATATATCTGTATATATTTATATATATGTATATATATGTATATATATATGTGTGTATATATGTATATATGTGTAAATATATGTATATATGTGGATATTTGTATATATATGTGTATATATGTATATATATATATGTATGTGTATATATGTATATATATATATGTATATATGTATATATATGTGTATGTATGTATATATATGTATATATATATATGTATATATGTATATATATGTATATATATGTATATATGTATATTCTCTATTGTTATTGTTAGTTTTAAAGCTATTTTGTATCGCTATCCTAGAGTAAGTTTGATTTTGTGAACACAGTTGATTGCTTTTTCTCGTCTACAGTGTAATATATGTTGAGGTTCGTTAAAGTACAGGATAGCAAATTTTCCATGGAGACATTATTT
>NC_136491.1:86331032-86343532 GCF_053919585.1 Euprymna scolopes
AAAAAAAGGTAAAACATAAAAGACGACGCTCATATATGTTGAACTTATATGTTATAATTAATTGTATGTGCATATGTAGAGTGTTATGTTTCATCGAGGAGTTGCATGAAAAAAAATGGTAATGAGCATATATATATATATATATATATATACATACATATATATATATATATATATATAGTTTGTGTGAAAAATCATAATTTGAGGATTATTTCATTCTATGCGACACCCCTGATTAAACAATATATATATATATATATATATATATATATATATATATATATAAATGTATACATATGCATGTATATATATATGTATATATATATATGTGTATATGTACATATGTATGTATATGTATATATGTATATATATATGGACATGTATGTATGTGTGTATATATATGTATATATATATGTACATGTATGTATATATATATGTACATGTATGTATATATATGTACATGTATATATATATGTATATATATGTATACATATATATATGTATATGTATATATATATGTGTATATAAATATGCATATGTATATATATATGTATATATATGTATATGTATATGTATATATATGTATATATGTATATATATATGTATATATATGTATATATATATATGTATATATTTATATATGTATATATATGTATATGTATATGTATATATATGTATATGTATATATATGTATATGTATATATATATATATGTATATGTATATATAGGTATATACAGTGATGATCATATTTATTGGCACGGTAAAATAAAAGTTACATTTTGTCTAATAAATTCTAAAAAAGGGATTAAATTAAAGAAAATAACAAAGTATATTATGTATTTTTAACTGGCCTTTCCGATGCAGCAATCGGATTTTAGAAAAAAATAAATAACAAAGGAACAACAAACATAATTGCAAAAAACCTTTGTTCAAAATTATTGGCACGGCTTTGTTTTTCTTTTAGTATCAGTATAATATCAATCAATTTCCGGTTTACGTGCTTTCTAAACTTTTTTATAGCCATATTATGCTTGTTTAACGCTTATTCAGTGAATAATTTTTTTCAGATAATTTTTAGATAGCGATTTATTTAAACTATTATAAGTGACTAAATTATAATTTTCAATCGTCATGGTTAAAACTAAGGAACACAGCGAAGACGTCAGGAAGCTTGTTGTAGCATGCCATACCAATGGGGAGGGCTATGATAAGATTTCAAAGAAGCTAAACCTTCCAAAATCCACTGTTAGAGCCATAATAAACAAGTTCAAATCACAAGGCCACGTTATGAGTTTAGAGGGTAGAGGGAGAAAAAGGATTCTTTCCCCAAGAGATGAACGGAAAATTGTTCGACAAGTAAAACAAAACCCAAGGATCTCTGTTGGGGAGATTGTTGATGAACAGAGCACCTCTGGAGTGAATGTATCGGCATACAGTTGGTAGAGTTTCGAAGAGAGCTGGTTTAAAAGCATGTCGTCCGAGAAAGACTCCCTTATTGAAGCCTATGCACCTGAAAGCAAGGCTAGTCTTTGCAAAACGTCATATTGATAAAGATGTTGCATTCTGGAAACGTGTTCTATGGACTGACGAAACGAAAATAGAGTTATTTGGACATAATAAAGTGTCTTATATTTACAGAAAATCTGGCGAAGCTTTCCTGCCTAAGAACACCATACCCACAGTGAAGCACGGTGGAGGCAGTTTGATGTTTTGGGGATCCTTTGCTGCCCCTTGACCAGGGCGACTTGTTAAGGTCACAGGTAGCATAAAAAAGGAAGATTATTTTAAAATATTGGATGAAAACCTGAAAGACTCTGCTAAAGAGCTCTCACTTGGGTTTACGTAAATTTGAGTAGCGTTATCTTTTAAGTATGGTTCATATGTGTTTTTATCTAAGTTTAACGTGACGTCCAAGAAGTATTTTTTTATTTTTATGTAAGCTGATATGTCCGCTTTTAGGCCTATTTTTTTCATTTCTTTGTGTATGATTTTCTTAAAGTTTTCTCCCTTGACTTTGTTGGAGTTTTTTATTATAGCTAGTCCGTCATCTCTATATAGGCCGATATCCGTAGTATCGAATATGCTTGTGAGGGTGATATCTGTTAATCTATTAAACTGTAGGCGGGAAATAGCAAACAACTGTGTTCACAAAATAAAACTTACTCTAGGATAGCGATACAAAATAGCTTTAAAACTAACAATAACAATAGAAAAAAAACAAAAAAACAAACAAACAAATAAATAAATTAAATAAACATGAATATACATAAACGATCACATACATATATGTATATATATATGTATATATGTATATGTATGTGCACTGTTGTGTGCACATAGATATATTTATATGTATAAAAAAAAGGAGAGCGGCCACCTAAAACCACTAACCTTGTTCTAAAACAGATCCTTTGTTTGATAAAATGCGTGCCCATTGGCTGGTAGGAAGGGGCGCGGTGGATACTAGAAAGCTGATTGGCCGACTAGAAATCCTCAACGTATATAAAAACAAGAAGCAACGACAGAATTCGCGCATAAGCCTGACGAATCCTTTATGCAGTATTTAGCTCCTGGGCTGTACGACTTTGATTTTCTTAGTATATTATTTTTTATTTTTCATTCTAATATAACGTCTATTTTGTTATATTTTATATTTCTAACTAGGTAAGACATGGTAGTTTTTGTTTATGGGTTCTGCTTTGAGAATGATTGTTAATGGTTTGAAATTCTAACCTTTATCGGGAAGGAGGATAAACCTATGTATGTATGTATTATAGGGCTTGTGCGCGGTGTATCTAGAGTAGACACGGACAAAAATCGCCGAAAAATTAAGTAGTTGTTTTCTTTTAAAACGAAGTTATATTTATTAAAATCTATTATTTCTGAGTAACTTTTTTTCCGGAAAATAACACCCTGACTTGTATCATTTAGAAATCAGAATAATGTAACACTTTTTTCTACTATTTTTAATTAAATTTTACATGTTAACTTTCCACAAAAGTTACCAATTGGCATTTTTATTTTGCCAAAAAACGTATATAAATAGTTAAAAAAATAAGATTTTTAAAGAATTAATTTGTTTATTTGTTGTCTAACTATGATTTAGGGTGATTTTCTGAGAATAAGCAAAAATATTATAATATAAGTACCTGGATTTAAAATAATTCCACTTATTCCTATAGGCTACCAGTTACTTCGCGTCGATTTGATTAGTGTTTACATTTGTACTTGATAAAAAGCAAACTACGGATTATCAAACAAGCCATAAAAAAACTTATCTTTCAGTGACGAAAATTTCAATGTATTATTAACGCTAAGGCTTGCCAGTACCAGATGGGTGACCATTTGTATGACTTTGGTTATTAACGTGTATATCTGTTGGGGCCAGGTTCCCCAAAATAAAAAAAATATATATTTAAGCGCATTTGGTCCACCGTAGTCGAAAGGCGGCAAACGTTTTGAAACGAGATCGAAAAAATTATATTTTTTATACTAAGGGCACAATATTTACCGAATTATTTTTGTATCGACTCTTCAAAGCATGCCCTGTTTAATAATGCTCATACATTATTCGGCTCGCTTAAAAAAAGGTTAATTTATTTATCAAAGATTTTAAAATGAGTTTTTTTGTATAAATACTAATTTTTTTTTGTTTTACTTAACTTAAATTAATTATTTTACTTACCATATTAACCGGATTTCACACTTCAAAACTCAAAAGCGGGATAATTAAACGCAGTCGAAATTCTGATATTCAGACGTCAAAATGAGGTATGCAAATAAGTTTTTTTTTAAATCTATAATCCTGCCCTTTAAAACAACACAATGTTTTGTTCAGTTTCAGATGATTATTTTAAGCGTATTTTGAACCCCCTCAAAACAAGGCGGAGAGAGGGGGGTTGTAAGCAAAAATATATATATAAATACTGTTTATGAAAAATAAGTACAATGTCATAAAGTTCATTCTTTCTCTTAATAATCGCTGAAAATTTCCTATTGATTGGATAATTACCTGATTTTTGATAGATTTTAAAAAGGCGGTCCGTCAAATAGTACTTACCTGCCCCCCCCCCCCCCCCAGTTTTGGCGGTACCTAGTCTAGATGTACTTAATTTATATGGGGAACGTCTGAGTTTCTATGTTCAGGTTCTGTTGGGCTTATACCTATTTGCTGTGTGGTCAGTTGTTCAGAGTGTGTACTATTGCCTATTGGATTGTCTGGATCCTCTCTGGTATAACTTGTACTATAGGTATGGGCTGTCAGGTTATTAGTTGTCGTATTAGACGGGAGTTCCGTTACTGTACATCAATATATGACGTCTGAGTGTACGCAGTCATTCTCCAGTGGGCAGCTATTTGGGTCGTTATGAATGCAGTTTGGTTGGGCTAGACTAGGGTTGCCATTATTTTCTGAGCTGATTCTATTTCCCTATTATTAGTGCTTAAAATAGTTTGTGCTATATTAGGCATAGTTGAGAAGGATAATTTTATAGAGTCTTTATTAAGGATCGTGCTGTATATGTTATGATACTTGAAAGAATCCTCTACTAATTTCAATAATTCTTTTGGGATATTAATTTTGACGTTATTATTATATGGGGGGGGGACCAAATATTGGACTTTCCTCTGTTCCGTTTTTTGGGGGTGTCTGTTTAACTGGGATGAGCTTTTAACTGTAAGGAGTATTTTGCATATGATACTTATAATTCGATCTTGCTTTATTATTTTGTCTAGATTTGCGTTTAGTCATGTTGTCGGTTATTATGCCCAAGAGGCTGGATAGTTTTTAGCATTATTCATATCGTACTTAAGTGTGTCTTGCTATCAAGAGTTTGCTAGTGCGTTCTATAAATGGTGGAGCTGTCATTGAACTTGTTATAGTTTGCAGACAGATTAGAGATTCTTTTGGACACCGAGGTAAGGATTGCCTTAATGACGGATCTGGGGTGACAGGAGAATTTGTGGGCATATTGCAGCGACAAATTTGGTTTATGGTAGAGGTAGTATGTTTCTTCCTTAAGGTTTAATGTTACGTCTAAGAAGTGGGAGGTACTTTTTTCATTCTCTAGTGTTATACTAAGGCCGGAAGTTTTGAAAAATTCTCTTAGTTTTATTGTGGTCCTATTGTACATTTTGGGCCTAGCCGCAGTTACTAATGGACGTCGTTCCTATACAGGCCTCCTTGCAGGTAACTATTGCTGAACCTGTTTTTAAGTTCATTTAAAAGATAGATTGCTACCTGATCTGTTACTTGTACAGAGTCTGCCGCGTCCATCACTATGTCGACTTGATCAGGGGTGTCTTTTCTAGTCTAAAATTTATTATCAAATTGTATTAAAGTCTTTCTTACTAGTAGGATTAGACTAATTTCTGAGTCGGAAAGGTCCGAGTTATTTTTAGCTAAGATGAGCGCTTTGTTTAAAAGGATAGGGGATATAGATTGGTAGTAGTTGTCAATGTCATATGTTATGAAGTTTAGTCTTGATTTGTCTTTGAGGTTAATGAACCAATTTATAACATTGCCCGATGATTTTCAAACGGAGAAGCTTATCCTCTTTTTAATACTTGGTAATGTTCTATCTCATATATGTTTACTTATTCCTCCTAGGTCTGATTAAGACAGGCATATTAGCCTGATACAGGGGTTGCTATTGAAGTTTGGCTTATGTTTTTTTAGGGTGAATATTGGGGTAGCTGGAGTTAATAGTTCTGTGTGATTACTCAGGTTCATGCTAGTAAGTAGGTATTAGCTTTGTTGTTGATCTCATGTATTGAGTTTTGCGGTACTCCCTTATATGTATTTCACAGCTCTTTATATAGTAGGCTCTCATAAGCTTGGTAGTTTCATTGTAATAGTTTGTGTTTTATCCGACGGTACAAATAATTATGGTCAATTCCTAACTTTATGCCAACCCGTTTATTTTATTATCTGTCGGGTGTGGATGTTAATTAGATTTCTTAAATTTTATTTTCTTGATTAGGTTAATTAGTCATTTTTCACATTCTTCTAAGTTCATTAGCTTTAGGACATTGGTTTGATTTTAGTCCATAATATTTCGCCGCTTTTCTCTCTTGCTCCCTCTGTCGGGAGATACTATTTATTGGCAGAAGGGGATTTTCTAAGTAACTGTGGAGCGGGAGGAGTATTTAGGGGTGCCCAAGCGGCTTTGTTTTAAACTCAGGTTAAGGTCACAGTGATATGTTTTCCATCTATCATTAATTATGAATATATTGATAGATGCTATTGATTTAGAGGTGTAGAAATTCGGGATGGCGTAGGGATGATTTTGCATGAGAGGGGTATGTATTCCTTATTTGTTTATATATATATACATATATATATATATATATGTATGCATGTATGTGTAAACATATTTTGTGTATGTATATGAATGTATATGCATACAAATTTGAAAGCATTTTATCCTAAACATTGAAATTGTTAAACAAAATGTTTTAATATAGGCTTTGAAAAAAAAGTTACAATATTCAATTTTAGTTATTAATCTTTCTAGTCCACTTTTATAAATGTTACGAACTAAGATATAAAAATGTAATTTACATTTTACCAAAAAGTTACCTTGGATTAATTTTATGTAATGTACATTCTGTTGCATTTTTTAAATAAAATCATTGAAAATTTTATATCTATATCATTAATTGCTAGTTGAAAGATAATTTCTTTAAATTGCAACTAAATGAACATCACACAAAATAAATACAAGGTATTTTGTTTATTCAATTTAAATTACATTTTATACATTACCTTGTAAAATTTATAAAAACACACTTTAAAAATAAATTTAAAATTAAGTATTGTACCTTTATTTTTCAAGCCTAAAGTAAAAAAAAACATTGTGTTTAAAAATTATTATGCCTTAGATAAAATGCTTTTCTAACTTGTATATTATCTTTTAAGGATTGTATTTTAAAACTCTCCTGCTCTCTATTTCAGTTTGTATTTCTCCTCAGACCACACTCATTTTTGCAACAACCTCTTAGCATTATGGAAGGTCTTAATATCTTCTCTGATTCCGTTTGTATTTCTGCTCACACAAAACCTCATTTTGCCCACCCCTGTTTGCATTATTACATGTTTTAATATGTGTTTCAGTGTGTATTTCTCCTCACACCACAGCTAATTTTTGCGACCACATCTTGTAATACACGTCTGAATAATGAAAATATTTGATTTTTTTTTACCTCAAACTTTAAAATTACATTTTCGATTTAATTTTTAATAACAACTTTCAGAATAGAAAACCTTAAAAATTTAATAAGGAACATATTGCATATGGGTTTTCCAGACATATACAGTACATAACGAGAAAAATACAAACGAAAATTTAAAAAGGATTGTATAAATGGTAACAGTCAATAGTAGAACTCGCTAAGTCTTTGTTATTTATGTTCTATTATTGTTTTTATGAAAAAATTGTTTCCTATTCTTTCCCGTGAGGACAAGTATGAGTGTACATATATATATATATATATATATATATATATATATATATATATATATATATATATATATATATATATATATATACACATATATATACATATAAATATACAGATAAGTGTATATATATACATATATATATATATAAAGATACATATATATGTATATATACATATATATATATAAAGATATATATAGATATATATATATGCATATATATATACATATATATATACATATAAAAAATATATATACAAATATATATACATATATATATAAATATATATACATATAATTACATGCATATATATACATATACATATATAAATATATTTATATACATACATATACATATATATATACATATATATATACATATATATATATATATATATACATATATATACACACATATATGTATATACATATATATATGCATATATATACAAATATATACATATATGTTTATATATATGTTTATATATACATATATACATATATATACATATGTGTATATATATATATATATATACACATATACTAGCAGGGGTTACCCAGCGTTGCCTGGGTGATCGGCCCCCTTCCCACTCCGAGGGGTAACAAAAAGTCACCCCTCTAGATTTACATGCTTGCTGCCGGCCTCCCTCCTTCAGGAAGAGATAATCCCCAACCCCACCTTCCGGGAGGAGGCTGCCTGGAGGCTTCTCCCCCCAAAGAAAAAGTAACCTCCTCCTGGCCTCTTCGCCTCCCACTTTTGGGGGGGACACCGGCTCCCTCCTTTGGGGGGAGAAACTGCCAAGCTCCCCCCTTTCGGGTGAGAAAATGCCAGGGGTCCCCTTTTGTTGGGGGATGGTGGCAGCTCCCCCTGCTTGCTCGCAGATTGGTGGAGGATCGGACGCCCTTTTGTTAGGAAGCCACCCTTGGGGGGAGGTGGAAGAAAAGGGTATATGCCTCCCCGCTTCGGATAGGATTTAATAAACAAATAGAATTTTTAAAAAGTAGAATCGATCAGAATCGAACACGCAAACTAACGGTTAATAGTTACATAACCGAATTACACTCTTACCTTTAACAAATAAAAAAATGTAGTAAAAGAAAGTATAAGCAAATGAATGGATGAACGGGAACGGGCTTGGGTTCCATTACAACGTCACGTACACAAGCACGGTAGAGAACGTGTGTATGTGTGCGTGTGTGCGCGTGTGCTGGGTAGTACTACTAATAGTCTGTCCTTTGGAGGACAGCTTAAGTTATCGTGTTGTGTGTACGTGTGTGCGGCAAGCGCCAGAATAGCGGACGTTGTGTCGGATATTGGATTGTGTTGGCTGGTGTAAGTTTAAAAATTTTGTTATTTGTAAATGGCAAGTCAGGAAAAAAAAGACCCTTCCAAGATGGACAATAAATAAGGGCAAAATATTTTATGGTAAATTTAAAAACGTAAAAACCATAGTTTTTTTAGGATATGTGATAATTGGATTAACCAATCAGAAAACGTCTGTCGCACACACATCTCTGTTTTATAGATATATAGATAGAAGATATATACATATATATACATATATATGTATGCATATATATACATAAAATTATATATATATATATATATACATATATGTGTATATATACATATGTATACATATATATACATATTTATCTATACATGTATATACATGTATATACAAATATATACATGCATAACTACGTATATATCTATACAGATATATACACACACACACACATATATTTATACATATATTTGCAGATATATACATACATATATATATACATACATATACACATATATATATACATATTATATACATATATATACATATTATATACATACATATACATATATGTATACATATATATACATAAAGATATATATATACATATACAAACATATATATACATATAGATATATATACATATATATACATATACATATATATATTCATATGGATATATATACATATAGAAATATATACATATAGATATATATACATATAGATATATATATACATATATATACATATAGATATATATATATACATATACAGATATATGCATATATATACATATAGATACATATACATGTAGATATATATACATAAATATATATACATATATATACATATATATATATACATATAAACATGTAGAAATATACATATACATACATATATATACATATATATACATATATACACGGCAATATATTTATATATACACGTATATGCATATATACATATACATATATATATATATATATATGTATATAGATATACACATATATATACACATATATACACACATATATATACACATATATACATATATATATTCACAAATATATACACATATACACATATGTATATATATACATATATATACATACATATACACATATATACATATAGATGTATACATGTATATACATATATATACCTAGATATACATGTATATACATATCTATATATATATATATATATATACAAATATATATACATATATATGCACACATATATATATATATGCATACATATATATACATTTATATGCATGCATATATATACATATACATATATATATATATATATATATATATATACATATACATATAGGTAGACAAAAATATATACACAGACAAATATACACATATATATACACACATATATATATACACATAAATATATACACATATACCCATATATACACACATATTTACACATATATATACACACATATATATATATATATATACATATATATATATGTATGCACATATATATACATATATACATACATATGTATACATATATATATATATATATATACATATGTATGCACATAGATATACATATATACATACATATATAACCATCTATATACATATATATATATATATGTATGCACATAGATATACATATATACATACATATATACATATATCTAAATGTATGCATATAGATATACATATATACATACATATATATGCATATATATACGCATATATACACATTTATATATACACATAAATTTATACACGTATATATACACACACGCATATGTATACACGTATATATATGCATATATATACACACATATATTTATCCATCCATATATATATACATATATATACATAAACATATATATACAGACATATATATATGTATATACACATATATATATACATATATATATACATATATATATATATATATGCATATATATGCCTACACAGTAATATATATATGCACATACATATACATATATATGTACATGTATGTATATATATATATGTTTATGTATGTGTTTGTATATGTATGTATCTATGAGTATATATTTGTATATGTCTATATATATATATTTATATATGCATATGTATGTGTGTGTATATGTTTACATATGTATGTACGTTTGTGTGTGTATATATGTGTATACATGTGTGTATATTTTTGCATATATATATATATATGTGTTTTTGGTATATTTATGGGTGTATGCATAAATATGGGTTTGTATGTTTAGATATGTGTACATGTATATATATGCATATAGGTGTATGTGTATATATGTATATATTATTATATGTTCGTATTTGTTATATATGTACACATGTATATTGGTTTATATGTATATTGGTGTATATGTATATATGTATAGTTGTTATATGTATATATGTATATTTGTTATATATATATATATATATATATGTATATATATATGTGTGTGTATGTTTATATGGGTATATATGTATATGTATTTATTTATGTATGGGTATATATGTATATGTATATTAGGGTATATATATGTATATGTGTGCATACATTTGTGTATATGTATGAATCATTGTATGTATATTTATGTGTATATTTATATATGTATATATTTATGTATATATGTATATTCCTTTTTATTTTCTCTATATGTATTTATGTATATACATATATATATGTATATATGTATGTATATATATATATTTATGTATGTGTATGTATATGTTTGTATATATGTATATATAAATGTATATACTAGTATATATGCATTTAAATATGTGTGGTTATATATATATATATATAAATATATATATATATATATATATATATTGATACGTATATATATGTGCATGTGTGCATATATGTACATATATAAATGTATATATATATATATATATATATATATATATATATCCAAGAATAAGTATATGTGTATATAGGTATATATGTATGTATATGTGTGTATATATGTACACTTATGTGTGCATATGTGCATGTATTTCCGTATATATTTGTATATACATATATATATGTACACATGTGTGTATATATGTTTGTGTATATATTTACGTGTATATGTGTATATGTACACACGTGTGTGTATATATATGTTTGTGTATATATGTACGTGTATATATGTATCTGTATGTTAATATAGTTATATAAGTCTGTTGTATATATGTGTATATATGTATACATGCATATATGCATATGCATATGTATATATATATATATTCATATGCATATATATATATGTGTGTGTATATTTATATGTTTGTATATGTATATATATGTCTATATATAAGTATGTACAAATATATATATATACATGGATATATATATATATATATATATTATATATATGTACTAGCAGAAAGTACTCGTTTGTTACTGGGTTCAGAAATAAGGCTATAGTAAATGGACTCTGATGCATTAAAATATAATAGGGTTTGAACAGGAAGGGCTGTAAACTATATCTTCAAATTAGGGGTTATCACAACCAAACAACATATTATGAAAGTCAAAATAAAATGTAACCTCATAATGTATTATACCATACCTGTTCACTATTAAACACTTATCACAATATTATGTGTATCTTTATTAAAATACCTTGTTAAACTTTGTGGCATATTTCCATTCTATTTGGGTCAGTCACGAACGAACACCCACTATTTTATTATACCATATTTCTTCAAAATTAAACATAATTATACTTGGCAAAAACTTTTTTTTTATTTGTGTACAGCAAATTCAG
>NC_136491.1:86348532-86351032 GCF_053919585.1 Euprymna scolopes
AATTTTCCTTATTTTTTTATTTTTTCAAGATAATACTATTAAATGGACACTATTATGCCAAATTAGCCCCCCCCCCCCCGAAAAAAAATGCACAAAAAATTCGAGATTTAAGGTTTTGACGAGATAATTTAGCGAATTGTCCGGACTATTGCGAGAGAACCATCCATTAGTTTTTCCTGAAATTTTGCCACAAATTGTATTTCAATACATAGATGTGCATAGTAACAACATTTTTTAGCCGAAAATTTCCGTTGCGTCCCCAGATTTCATCGGTGAAGAAAAAGGCCAAACATAAATTTTGAAGGCCAAACTGCTTTAAAAAAAGGCCAAATTCGCGAAATTTGGCCTCGCTATCAAACGATTTGACCTTTGAGAACTCTACCAAACTCCTCCTACAATTTTGGGTCTAAACACGTGATATTTTAGATATAGATTCCTTGGACATGGATCTAACTTATTACCTTTACTTGATCCCTAAACAATAAATGTTAAGAAGTCATAATAGGGGTCAAAGTTTAAAAAATTGACCGTTTTTTTTTCTCAGCATTAACCTCAAAACACCTGGGCAACGCCGGGCACCGATTGCTAGTTGTTAATATTTTGTTATCACCTTGTTAAATTTGTTATTGCTTATCTTCTTCTTCCCCCGGCACCACTTTTTCAATTACCGGACTCTTTTTTTTTTTTACTGTTATCTTTCTCTCCTCTTGTTATACACCGGCCATGGCATCTGCCAGCTGTGTGCCGACGGTTGAGGTGAAGGAAGATGAGGCATCAGGCGGATGGACAAAACCACCAAAAGTAAAAATTGACGTGGTAAAATTTGTCGAAGACGCAAAGAAATGCGTTGAATTTACGACAGAAACTGGTATTAAGTTGGAACAACCGCGGTTACAGGAGTTTGCTAAGAGGACTATTTCTCTATTTGTAATAGACCGCAAAACAAAAAAATTAATAAGATCAACGAAAGATGTTGTCACCAAATTAATTGCATCAGCAGGTTTAAGAGCTGAGCGAATTACAAAATGAAAAGGATACAACACATGGGCAGCTCTTTTTAAGACGGAAGACGAATGCATAGCTATGACAAAAAAAGAAATCATTACCAATGAGTACGTTCTGAGGATGGAATACTTAGGAAGGCGAAGAACTACAGTGTCCATTTTTGAAGTTCCTGGTGCTGTCCCCGGGGAATACCTAGCCGCTTTCTTACTTAAGTTTGGGGACATAACCGGAATAGAGGAGGACCATTATAATGGAGTATGGACTTTTGACATTCTGCTTAACGCAGAAGCATTTTTACGTATACCATACTACCTGGAGGCTGGTGTAGAGAAGCTGCCAATCGTGGTCGCAGGCAGAAGACCAGCATGTTGGATATGTGGGGAAGTCGGCCATCTCACTTACACATGCCCCAAAAGGAAGCCAGCTGTAAAAATTATCCCTACAAATGACCGGAAAATAGGTTATGTAGAACCTAAGGACAATTCCCAGACACCAGCAGAAGAGAAAAACGAAATCACACCTGAGGAGTTTGAAAAGACTTTTAATTCAGAGAAACAATCCCCCAAAAAGAAGGACAACTGGACACTCATCCCTCTTTCAAAAAAATCCCCACCCAAGACTTATGCTAAGTCCCTCTCTAAAGAAGAGAAAATTGAAATAAGAACAAGTAAGGACCCAGGGGGCAATAAATTCAAAACCCTACTTAAACTAAAAGAGACTCTTGATGAGAAAAGGAGAAAATCTGAGGAGAAAGAGTTCCCTGAATCCCTTTTCCCTGAAAAACCGACCTCAAAAGAAAAGCAAATCCCTCGCAAAGCCCCCCCCCCTTACTAAAGCTTCTCTGCCCCATAGAGACACCAAAATGACATCTCTAGGTTCTCCCTCCAAAAAGACCCCCAAACCGTCACCATTCTGCTCGCCAAACAACACGCCCAAGAACACCCCTCCCCCTTCTCCAATGAAAACAGACATGCCCCCTCCTCCCCCCTCAGATAAGAAAAGACATAGAAGCCCCTCTGTAGAGACTGAATCAAGGAAAAAAAAACAACCCTTCTTTAATGGGAAGGATGTGTGCAAGATCACGGCGGAAGTAGAGAACATAATGAAGTCCCATAGCAGGAAAGAATACAGAAACCTCCTCGCTTTCAAATCATACCAAAAAAAAGACATTACTAACCCTGAAAATTTTAAAACAAACCATATACTAACAGTTGTCAGGAAACGCGAGGAGGCCAAAGGACTATGGACTATGCTGGAGGAAGCAAACTCTGCTTTCAACCTTTATCCTCCAGCAGCCTATTTCAACGACAACGATTTAATCGAAATTAGAAAACGATGTGTTGGACGGGTCCCCATCAAACTCCATCCTTCACTTTATAGGGCAGTTAAACTAACCTTCCCCCTAGACATCGGCGGTCTGTCCCCTGACGGGTCTATCACCACTGAGATGACCACTGGATCATTGGGGACAGCTGTCGGTGTCTTGACACCGTCT
>NC_136491.1:86361032-86373532 GCF_053919585.1 Euprymna scolopes
CCCGGGCCCTAGCTCTAAATAATAAAGTGTACATGGGACCCGTTTTGGATGTCAACGTGTATATATATATATATATATATATATATATATATATATATATATATATATATATATATATATATATATATATACATAGAGAGAGAGAGATACGGAGAGAGGGGGGAAAGAAGCGATTTTCCTGCGTTTGTATTTTGTTTCATTTGTTTAACCAATTAACTAAATATTACATTACAACTCTTTAAATATCATTTCTTTTGTCTTGGTTTCGCTTATTTATTGCTATACCTTATCTGGATATTTTCAAGCGACCTTGCATTTGCTAGTGACATGATCACCTCCGGGATCAAAGAGAGAGCGAAGCAGAAATTTATTTTCTATGCGCGACATGTAAACAGCTGTAATCTGCGTTTTCTGGTATCTTCTATCAGCGGTGGAACCTCAGCCCCTGCCAGATTTAATCTGGTTTGTTAAAGGAGGGAAATATGCATCACCATTTTTACAATTGCTTCGTTTTGTCTTATTTTTGCTTTTTGCATTTTTAGTCTTCCTTATCGCAAACCTTTCGTTTTGTGTGGACCCCACGGCGATATCTTTTGTTAATTTTTTTTTCACTGAAACCAATTAGGTTTTAGAAACAGAATGCGCTGTAGGCTATTTGACATATTATGCACGTTGATGTAGATTCACGCATGCGCACATGAAATGACATACACCAGGTTGTTATTGTAACGCAATTTCTTTATATGATTTCTTTCCTATCATTTTGTTGCTTGTCAATTCCAAAATGTTTTGCAAATCAGAAATGACTACATTAATGTCACTCTCCAACTGAATCAGCATCTGTTCTGCATATTTATAAATCTGTATACATTTCGGTAAAATGTACTGGGTTAGTGGTTTTCAAATATTTTAGATACTGTAAATAGAATCCTATCCGGTACACATAAATTTCAGTATGAAACTAACACGTACACAATTGTATTGACGAGCAATCGATTAATAATTTATTAATGTTTTGAAAAATTATATTATCATTCTTACATTGGGTGAATATGAACCTTATTATTTACATATCATGTTTAACATATATAGCCGGCGCATTTTCAACACTTAATCTATATGTCGCCTCATTATATGCACAAATGTCCAAACAAAGAACACAGCATTACTCCTTCACAAGGAGCCAGGCAAGAATTGCCCAGTCGTAAATATACACAAATATGATATTTTGATTAATGCAGATTTCGTATTTATGATTGTATCATAGTCGCAGGACTCGTTAACTTGCGTTGCCGATTTAAATGTGCCCCCCCCGGCCGCGTAAACAATTAAAGTACTTTTGTTATTGCTTGTGTTGTTGTTTTGTATTAGCCTAATCTCCAAAGTTCTCACGTTCTGAATTGCTTTTAGAATAAAAATCACCAACAACACTATGTTAAGAACAGCTTTCGCAATAAACACTCCATTTTTTGAGTGAGGGTGTGGTTTCTGAAAAATTTGGCCAAAATCCAACTTTGTTAATCGCTTTTACGATTGCCACGAATGAAACAAAAAAATGGTGATTGCAGCATCGGTAAGCCAGTGCATACTAATCTGGCGAGCAGGGTATGATATTTATGTTGGCAAAACTGGAGATTAGGTGACAAATTTCTATCGAACCTCTATCACTTGCAACGAACTGAATAACTGTAGGCACGTGTACCTTACCATGCAAACATGTACATCGTATTGAAGAAAAGGAACACGATATACAGGATGTTTATATGAATAATGAACAATGATTTATTGTGTTTAACATTATGTACAGAATTGCCTGCTTACTATAAACACAAGGAATAGAAGAGTTTATGAATTCCAACAAGGTAAACCTCTATAAATTGTAATCTTATACAACAGAAACCGACATTTTATGTATGTGTTAATGAAATATTGCTTACAAGTGAATTAGATTTGTGACGTATTTGCCTTAAAACATGAATAAATGTATATTGATTACACTCAGGTATTTTGCATAAGCAAAACATTTAATATTGATTATTACCTTTGCGAGCCCACAGGATCACACGTTACAAAATAAAGTAACCTCCTATGTGAAATTCTAATAGTATCTAGTACCGTGACTCGTTTGGTTTTCACCGCAATGTCGTTTAATGTAAATATAAGGGTATCTAGATAAAAAGTATTCTACCAGTTCATAGTAAATGTTCAATTTTTAAAAAAAAATTAAATTAGGTAACCAAACAAATGTAATCAGTGTGTAGCTTCATACTGCATTAGTTCTTTTCAATAACAATAAAATATATATAAAAGAGCACATAGACAGTGTATAGGCGTCAGTTCTGGATTTCATTAGTCGAATAAGTGGAGTTTTTTCATTATCTAGAAAGAAATAATTGTAGTCAGTTGTGTATTAACAAAAAGAAAGGTTGATAAATATGTTTTAAAACCCTTAAAATAAAATGTGCATGTAAGTTTAAAGGCTTCAAATCATGCGATAGCCGTGTCTTGAATACAGTATTAGTGAAATCATTTGTTTTTGAATTAAGTCAATACGTTCATTAAGAATGTTAGTATACTATAATAGGAAATATGAGAAGATTTACGAAGCTAGAGAAGAAATAAGAACTATTAGCCATTGGTGATGAAATCCATGGGTGTATGTGTTTATAATCAGGGTATATTTTTTACAATAATAGCTCTTCGTAGATAAGAAGTCGTGTTTTTTAATCGCTGGAGCGTTCCTTTTAAAATTAGAATTGATATTAAGTAATGGAAAAAATAGTTTAGTCGCATCCAATGAGAGCTAGTTTGATTTAAGGAGCAGGTGTTCCTTAATTATGGAATCAGAAGGAAATGTTAGGGTATGTGTGTTAGTATAGGGGCCACAAAATTACAGTGCAATTCAAAAGATGACCCAAATGCAGAATATGTACCGGTTTCGAGTGGAAGCGGTAGGAGCGCTTTTTATTTATAGGGAAAAAATAACAGCTGTTTCCACTGTTTGCGAGCGTGATGATGTGTCCGATATGATGTAACATATGATTTTACTAAAGCGAATAGATGTGAGTAAAGTGGCGTTCAAAAGTTACATGATATAAGGATGATATTGTATGTGGCTTCTCTTGAAGCAACCCCAGTGTACTTTAGTCCCGAGTGTAATTTCCGCAATCAAATGATTGCATATAGGATTGGACCCAATACATAGTAATGATTTTAAAGGTTAAAAAATGTCACTCGTGCGATACACTGATATTACAAACCAAAAGTTTAAGCTTAGAATTTACGTTTCCCTTTGATCTTCATACTTGATCCATGAAACATGCTGGGTGCAAGGCTTAAAATTAAACAAAAACCATTAGCTATTACGTAACAAATGCATATTTGTAATGCTGTCGTTCGACCCTCACCTGGCAAATACCATTTCTTTTAATTTTTCACACTTTACCCCGATTTTTCCCTGGTTACACCCGATTATAAAGTTTCGCCCGGGTTCAATACCCTATATATTTAGTTTCTATATTTGTACACCAAAACTGACAGCTAGATTTTGTAGGAATTTTTTTTTAACAAATATATATACGAATACCTAAATATAGTTAGAAAAAAGGTGTGTATTATAATCTTATTAGGCAAGTATAAATCACCTAGGTGTATTCATAGTTATAATTCCACGTAATATGTAATACTTCCATAAGAATTAAAAAAAAGTCTAATATGGAATTCATTGAAATTAATGCTAAAAATACGTAAAATTAGCTAGAATTTTTGCAGATGACTAAAATTCCACGACTTATATATACAATAGTTGTATTTCCCTTTTAAATAAATGAAAAGGGATCTTAATATGAATACCAATACACAAAAATCACAAGATTACAAGAGTATATATATATATATATATATATATATATATATATATATATATATATATATATATATACACACACACATATATATATATATATATATATATATATATATATATATATATATATATATATATATATATATATATATAATTAGTTCCTTTTTTGGGCGGGAGGGGGCAGCAGAGTTCTCAATTATAAGGAAAATCCGAAAATAAAGGCATGTTATTCATATTTCTTTCTTAAAGAATGTTTTACATGAAATAAGTCATTGCTTTCCTTTCTTCGGTTTCTAACCTAATTATTAGGACCGTTTTAGATACCAATATCAAGGTGTCGTCAGCCAATACTCCTCTATTCTATAACGGGAAGTAAAAATATACATCAGGAGTCCATGTTATACTCTCGTTTTTACCCCCCCCTTATTTATCGGATGGTGATGATTTTATTAACGTTAAAATTAAATTTTATTGAATTTAAAATCTAATCCTAATTAAAACCATTTTGTAAGTACCTTTGATATTAAAACAAAATAACTTAATTTTTTCACAAATTTACAACTTAAAATTAATCTCAAGATCGATTGAAATTAAAAATTCTACTTAATTATATCGAAATGCCTTTAAAAACTTTAACTCTTTCAATAGTTATAGGGAATACTTATCTTCTTGATTATATTCTAATGCGTTAAAAATAATATACGCAGGGAAAAACCCTTATTATAAACTGGATCAGTGAAAAAGACACACCCTTAATTTTGATAAAAATAAACTTACATTTTATTTAACATTTAAAATCAAAAATCAATTTTAGTTTGTAAAGTTGGATTTTAATTCGAATTGCAAATTATTATATTATGGATGTTAAAATATTGTATTATATTATTTTTAAAAGTCATACTTTATTAATGTAAATTGCAATCTATTTCAATTTTAAAACCATAGGTAAACATACAATAGTAATAATATAATAGTAAAATCCTTTAGGCTAGATAGTATTTCTCCCCTAATCATTTGAAGAGTTTAAAGTATTTTTATGCACGTAAATATAATTCAATAGAATTTTAAATTTAAATTGATATTGAGAAATATTTATAGTTATAAATTGTGGAAAAATACAATTTTATTAATTTTTGTATGATATTATATACACTTAGCAGAAAAAAATGGAAATTTCATTAATTTAAATGTTAATAAAATCATTACTATCCGATATAATAAGGCAGGGTCACAATATGAGAGTTAAACGTGAACTCGTGATGGATATATATTTCTAAATCTGGTTTACCCAACATTTAAAACGGTCTCGTTTCTAATTTGCATTTCTGCGAAGGCAAATAAATACCAATCATTTAAATTATCGTACGTTCGATTGAGTATGCTTGAATTCGACACACGTGAATTTAGCTTGCGCGATGGCGACATCGACTAACGCGTTACAATGATTCTTTCACCTTCTTTACTTCCTTCGCGTTACGGGTTCGAACCTGCCTACCTACTACCAATTGTTTTCCTTCTTTGAGTTACGAGTTCCAGCCTAGCACCAGGTTTTTTAAACACCCATCTCCAACATTTACCGGACTGCTTATTATTTCCATCCTTAATAAGCTACGGCAATTGAACCCAGGCAACACCGTGTACTGCCCTAATTATATGTAAGTAAATATTTTTTTAATGGCAGTCACTTATTTTAAATTATATTTAAGATACATATTTTATTCACAATGACCGATCTGAAAACTCTAATGTATAATATTACCATTGACTCAGAGATTAAGCGTTACATAAGACGGACTAAGAATCGAGCATTTTCTTTCTAACACCACCTTATGTTAAAGAAATAAACGTTAGACATTATGTAAAACAAAAACAATTTAATGCATTTTTATTGGCTTGATATTAGAATTCAAGATATGAGTTATACTAGCACTGATCTAGGTGTCGTGAAGTCAAAAAAAATCATGTGAAACCGACATATAAACACAGATATCTTTTCATACAAAATACGCACGCATATATATATATATATATATATATATATATATATATATATATATATATATATATATATATATATATAATATATTGATGTATTTATATACAATCATATGTATTTACATAAATGTATAAACAGGTGTGTATTCTAATATATACATAAATACATATGCACATACATAGAATAAATATACATAGACCCACATTTCTGCATCAATAGTATAAATGTGTATTTTACTCAATTAACGTTTATTTTGGACGTATTCACACAAAAAAACACATTATACATATATGCATACATATATAAATAACTAAGTTATATATATATATATATATATATACATATATATATATGCATACACACCAAGCACCCCCTCCCACACACACACACACACATACATACATATATATATATATATATATATATATATATATATATAAATTGATGTGTGTTTGTTTCTGCCTGTGTCTAGCTTATATTTGTGTGCAGGTTTTTATATGCACAACACTTCTGGAAAATACATTTGCAAATACATTTTTTTATTTCTTATAAGTATATATATTAATACGCCAGAAAATGAAATTATGTTATTTATTTTTATGTAAATTTAGTCTCCAGTATTTCCATTGTTGCTTTTCTCCTGAGTTTTCTGGGGTTTACCTTATCTAATTATTACTTTAAATTTTAGCTGACTTAAGTTGCGACTGGTAACAGATAGATATACGAACATCTAAAATAATTGCTACAGTCAAATCTCTCGTAATAGTATTGATTTACAGTACAATAAAATGTCAACGACTATATTTCAGTTAAGCAAACACCATATAGAAAATATGTGTTTATGTCTAAAGTAGAAGTGTATCCTTGGCAATATTAAAGTTAAATATAACAGGATCGCTGAATAATAGAAAGTTTTAACTAATGCACACTCTAACACAAAACAACAATAACAACAAAAAATATTATTATTATTATTATTATTATTATTATTATAATAATAATATTAATAATAATAATAATAATAATATTAATAATACTATTAATAATAATAATATTAATAATAATATTAATAATAATAATAATAATAATAATAATAATAATAATAGCAGCAGCAGCAAAATCCGGAAAATAATGACACCCACCAAAGAACACGAAATACATGTATTAATAAAAACAGACAACATTTATTTACGTGTAACGAATATAAGTTTTAATTTTTTCAGCAGAAGTGTCGTCTTGTGTGGAACGGTCTGAATTAAATATTACTGAAGTGACGATACTTTGCAATTTACACTAGGTTTTAAATTACTCGTTTTGTTTACTATCAGATATTCACATGTAGGCTTAAAGTTTATGCTATTTTCTGAGAAAAACAGTCCATAATTCATATAAGCGAATGCGCCTGTGCATTTCATGATTTCGTTAGAACAGTTGTTCGAAATGTAATCGGTTGAGGATATATTAAAATTCTGGTTCGATGTTGTCACTTTCCATGGTGGAAATAAAAGTTCATGTGTTTTACGCGTAATATCAACACGGGGAGGTTTAACGTTCTCAGGTGACGGACATCCTGAAAACAAGATTAGAAATCGCAGAGGAAAATACACTTTATTTTTGGCGGGTAAATATAAAAATACAGGGCTTCTCGAACATTCCCGCCTTTTCATGGTATTTCTATGTGAAAGAGGCGTAACATGGTTCATGTTCTTTTATGTATGCTTGCAATCGCTTCACGACGTCATATATCTACTCGTTCTGCATACGTTTTGGCGTTGAAGCTGTGATCGCTTTGAAATGTTCCTGCCGAGATTTTATTCCGGCCGGAATCTTTTAAACGAGAAGTCGATCTAAGAAGAAATAATACAAATACCGCAATTATCTCACTGAGCGTAGGTAGGAAAAGGGAGTAGATTCCTTATGTGTCTGGTGTCTGTGATTTGGTGACAGTTGTAACACTAAGTGGCACGGTAACGTTGGCCGTGGGTATACTGATCATGTTTACAGGATCTTTCTTGGCTGATCCTAGTCCAAAAGGAAAAAGGAATGGTGTAATTTCAAAGAAAATGAATTGCCTGATTGCTAGGTAAATGTTGTACGTTCCTTTTTGTAGTATAACGAAGAGTTGAGTGATGGAAAAACAGAACGTCGTAGTTTCTATGATTTATTGTCATACCTCTGACGTAGGAGCAACTAGGTCTGCACGATTGCCAGTGTTCCCTGTCTGCAAGTGTATATGTTGACCATAAAAAATGCAAGTATTGAGTTTATGATTGGTTAGAGCAATAGGTGCAAGTGGGTCTGCATTACAATGTACAAGTGGGTATGTACTGGTGGTTGGCATCAACATGCCTGCGTGAAATAGTACCACGATTGCGTAGGAATCTTAGTAACTTTTTTTTACATGGCCATTACCACATACCCCACTAAGGGTTAAGAGTGTAAATTGGGAAATATAGTAATCATTATTAATAGAAGTTCGGTAAATTTATTAACTTAAGTTTACGGTTCATCAAGAACTTGTTTACGTTGGAATTGAAGACAAGAATATTGTACTCAGCTGGAAAGCAGGAAAACTGAAGCCAGTTCGACAGGCGTGCACTTCTAAGAAAGAAGTTTTGTTCATGGAATCAACGTTTAGCTTAAGACAGAGATAAAGAGTGTGGTGGTATTATTGAAGTGTAAAGCGGATGGTGATAATCACCGCTGGCAACGTTGGTGGCTAAATGGTCCAACTGACGGAAGGCAAATCCATAGGAGAATACTATGTGGCGCTCAGTCAAAGTCCGATTCGTGGGGAAAATGTATATTATTATTTTTCCATATTTGAGAAATTATTCGCATACATTTTTGAAACAATTGTCGCTTATATGTATCGCATGCTTGCACCTCGCAGATTTACAAACATCCTGTTAGATGAGTGGTAAAGTAAAACTATTTTTGTACGTTTGCATGATCTGAACATTTTTTGTAACATTTTTAAGCTCACGCGGCCCTTTTCTTTAAATGAAGTTATCTACGAGTTTGTTTTTTTTGTTTTTACAAAACCCATAAGACATATGAGAACCGCGGATATTTGGAATCATTGGTGAATTTACATTTTCTGGTGTGTTAGAATTATTAAAAGAAATTGCTCCATCTACTACGTTTTTAGTGAAATGATAAACTAATGCAGCGGTTAAAGAAGGTGCTTGATTTTAAGTATCGCACGCCATTAAAAATTACTGATTTTTTTTATAATCAGAATGTCACACGTGGGTTTAAAGTTAATGTGGTTATTTTCTGAAGCAAAACAGCCCATAATTTATGTAAGCGTATGCGATGTGTGTGTGTGTTCATTTTGTAAAACCAGTATTTCTAAATATAAGTGTTTGAGAAAAGATGTAAAATCTCGTTCGATGTGGTAACTTTCCATGATAGGAATTAAAGTTCATTGTGCGCAATATCAGGAAGGGGAGTTTTAATGTCTCCCAGTGACACACTTGTCTTGAACATGTGTTCTTCTTGAAAAATTGAAAAAGGAAACTAAAATTGATTTTTGGCGGGCAAATATTTAAGGACGACCTCATCGGACATTACAGCCTGTTCACTGTAGTTCTATGAGAAGGAGTGTAATAATCCATGATATTTTATGTATGCGCGTGGTCGCATCACGATGTCATGTACCTACGCGTTCTTCATACTCGTTGGCGTTGAAATGGTAATCGCTATAAAAAGTTCCTACGGGACATTTATTCGGCCGGGCTTAGCGCTTACTACAAATGTTAACAACGTCTAGGTTTTATGTCTTTCTGAACTGTTTATATATTTTTAATGAGGAGCTGCGTAGGTGGCTGTTAAATGCAATCGAATTAAAAATTAATACCAGACGTAATATTACATACGATAATATTTTAATTCATTATCAGGTGTTATATTTGAACATTGGATAATACGTTTTTTTTTATTATTATTAAACCGTGATTTTTATATTTTATTATTATAGTGAACATCCTTACGTTGATTAAGGGGAGTGTAAAGAAAAACATACAAAAACATATTACGTTATAATAACTTACGAAGTAATTTATATACGTTTAATATTAAAATATAGTATTTATAAATAAACCCATTTTGTGATATGGCAATTACATTATTCCGGGTAAACCTCCGTTATGTTCTTTCTGAAAAAAAGCATGAACATTAGTGAACTATGAATTATAATTTAGTGTGAAACATTTCGTCGCAGAAGCATCCATAATGACATTTGCCATATTTTCTATGGTTTTCAAAAGCGATTTATATAATTGTCGTTAAACTAATTATCGCACACACTAGGTTTCTGCATTTCTTATTCAGATAATATATGATTTAATTTACTATATCAAATAACGTTAACACAATTTTCTCTATTTAGTAATTACATTAATCTGCAATTAATGGCGGTTTAAATGGCGGAGAAATATTCAAATATTGAACTAATAAAGTTTTATTCAATTTGATGAGGATTTTCACCATAGTATATAGCCACACGCACACACAGATATATACATATATGTATGTGTGTGTGTACAGCAGCATATACATTTATCAACATTTTCTATATAAAAGGATGATAAAATTGGAATTTAATGTGGACTTGGACAACATTTATAATATAAGACGTATGAATATATCTGTCATGGTGATTTATCTATTCATTCATAATTGACTGTGCTATCTATTATATTTACTACCAGATTGGACAAAATATTGCGCTGTAACACAAGACTATATTTGTCTTACTTATAATAAAAATACAAAGAGCCCTTCTTTTTTATTCCCTAATTTTTCTAATATATATTATTCAAACATGAATCCGTTGTTCCTTTCTATTTAGTGACTCCTTTATTGGATCAAAAGTGGCGACAACGTGTCGAGAACTATTTCCAAGTATCGCAGTGTTCTCACAACTAGTGGTTATAAGGAGTCGAGAATGCACGTTAAAAAGTAAATTCTCAAACATCTAAGCGTTCCATGACTGCATTCAAAATAATGTAATGCTCCAAGGCCCATGTCAACAATATTGACCATGCGGCGACATATTAGAATGAGCAGATACTATCAAAAACTCTAGCAATATATGATACAGAGTAAGGGTTCTGTTAAATCGGGCGTCTATACGTTTACTGTAAGCAAGGTTAAACTGACTTCTACTGAATAATTTTGTTTTAGAACTACCAACGTTTAACTGGAATTCACTAGCGAAAGCAAAAATTACGAAGGTAATAAAATTGTAAACTGGTAAAAAACTTATCAATGAAAAATCCATATATTCATTTTTTTATTGAAGTAAAACTTAAGCTTCCGTTTTAATTTTTTCTTGGGAGTGTCTCTCCAAGAAAAAAGAAATGAAATGGTGTGACAAAAATGTAATTTTTACATTTTTCTGACAAAAAAAGGGGCAAATTAAATTGACAGAATAAGAGGGATTTTCTTGCACCTCCAACCTTACATTGTATTGAGCCCTAGCAAAAGCTAAAAAATAAATTATTTTTCAACCGTTCAAATGGTGCCTACCAGATTCCCTCCTCTCTTTATAAAAAAATAAGAAATAATAGAAGATATAAAATAATCGTAGTCACAAATGCGACAGTATCAAATTGAGCAACAACAAACGTAAACATTAAGGAACAAAAACAGAACATAAAGAAATATTTAAAGAACGGTTACATCAACAATAACAAAAACAGATGATATGAGAAAAAAAAACTAAGATAAAACATATTACTACTACTTAAACAAACAAAAACGCAGTATGGAAGTTATAAAGAACTTTATTTAGACCCAGGAATGAGACGATTTCTGACCGCATGAGGAGCTGTATGACAGTGAATGTCTCGATTAAGGCAGATTACAAATATTCGTTTTTTTTTTTTGTTTTGTTTTTTGATCCAGAGTAAAAACATAAATCATGGATTACATCTAAAGGAGAAAAACGTGTGACTATGTAGTCCATTATATAAGCACAAATAATGGTATCAATAAATACTGTCCATATTTGACGCCGAGTTTTAACTAAATTTGAAATCTAGTCAATACTTACATTTCAAAGACTGCCAATGAGTTATTACCGTTAAAATCGAAACTAAGAGCGAATTAACTCTTAAAAATGTGCAGTACGAGTCAAATCCGCGACCGAATGTCTCATGAGAAAAAGGCGTGTGTATGTGGTTTCATGGAAATTAGGGAAAATATACAAAGCTGAGAGCAGGCGACTCCTAAAAAGTATTGAAGAACATCGCAATACTGTGGCACGAGGAGAGGTGGAAAAGTACCGAAGCTGATCACATATGGAATGAAAAGTAAACCCTTTCAATTGGTAACGAGCTCGGAATAATTGACAGAGACGCTAGGTCGACAGTCGGGCGACCCAAGGAGGCTCCACTTATGGCAAAATGAAAGAATTACTAAGCAGACATATCCTAGATTATAATAAAATTTGAAAGCCTGTAAATAAAAAAAATATATTGTAGACACTTTTGCAAGGAAAGATAGATAATCTCCAATCAATATTTAATAGATTTGCCTCAATTTTTACAACAGGTTTGACAAATTCGAAATTAAACCCATACAGTAGATACTATCTAGCAGAAATGGAACATTCTACAAAGTCAGTAGCAT
>NC_136491.1:86376032-86396032 GCF_053919585.1 Euprymna scolopes
AAATGACGCTACTTTTATTGATAACGGCATAATCAACAGTTATTTTAAAGGATCACCATGGCAACAGGTTGGAGAGTAAATGTTAGTGAAGGAACGGGTTGAAAATGGGGTTTAAAGTGATTTAGCCGGGCGGGCCGGGCGGGGAGAGATTGCAAGATATTTATTGTTTATAAAATGGAAAGAAAAAGAAAACGAAAAATAAGTTAATGAATTATACTTTACAGGTTTATTTTCATAGTATAATGATAGGTAAGAGTATCAGTAAGTAAATACAATAAATTAAAAATTAAAATATTAATAAATAATTGTTACTGGTAAGTAAAAAAAAATACGCACGCACACACACATAAATACACATACTAACGTACACCTGCACAAAGTACGGAGACACATAAATGGGGGGGGACACATGCCTAAGTAAATATACAAAACCCACCAAAAAAGAGATACGTAAACATTAAACCTATATGCATACATACACGCACATACACGTATATATATATATACATATATACACACATACATACATATACATACACATGCATATACATATATATATATATACATATACACATATACATGTATATATATATATAAATATATATATATATATATATATATATATATATATATATATATATATATATATATATATATATAAATTAGCCGGGCAGGTAGAGATTATACGTTACTGGTTTATTTTAATAAAATAAAATAGGTGACAGCTTAAGTAAGTAACTTAAATAATAGATTAATAAAATTAAGGAAAAAAAACCTTTTTAATAAGTAACACACAAATACAAGCACACGCATACATAGGTACAGCAAATGCACATACGTAAATGGGGGAAGAGCACATGCCTGATTACACCCACACCCACATATATATATATACATATATATAAACATACATACACATACACAAACACATATATATGCACACATACACAGATACATAAAAATACAGTCATATATACATATATAAACATATATATATATATATAAATACACATACATGCAGATGCACACACTTTCACATACATATACATACATATATACATATGCATATACATATATATATATATATAAATATAAATTAGCTGGGAGGGGGGAGAAATTGAACAATATTTTATAAATAATTTTTAAATTTTCGGGCGTTGTAGTTGAAGGAAAGAGAGAAGGAAAAATATAAATTAATGAATTCTTAGTTACAAGTTTATTTTAATAATATAGAAATAGGTAAGAATATCAGTAAGTTAATCAAATAATAATACATTAATAAAATTATTAGGGGGTATTTATAATAAGTGAATAAAACACATACACACAGAAATAAACACACACATATACACATGTAGAAGATACGCATACAAATACAAATACATATATATAAACACACACACATATACACACATGTAGAAGCTACGCACACAAATACAAATACATATATATATACATACATATACATATATATATACACATACAAATACATACACACATATACATACATATACACACATACACACACATATATACATATATATACACATATATATATAGCTCTATTCAGAATTTATATATATAATAATATGATAAAAACTAAATTAGGTAAAAAATTATTCATGCTTCTTAATCACCACTTCCCCCTAGTAATATTCTACGTAAAATTTTTAATAAGAACACTATTAAGCTAAGCTACAGTTGCACAACTAATCTAGAATATAAAATTAAAAAACACAATAATAAAATACTAAATAACCACAACTATAATAACAATGGTCAAAATAACTGTAACTGCCTTAACAAACCCCAATGCCCGCTCCAGCAAAATTGTCTCTCTACAAATGTGGTTTACAAAGCAACTATTGCTCCTGCTGAAGACCCACAAAACAAAATATTTTACATTGGCCTCTCAAGCACCACGTTCAAAGACAGATTTAGAGTGCATAAATGCTCCCTAGATAACCCCAACCACCCCAATAGTACTTCATTAACTAACCACTATCTACTACTTACCCGAAACAACCTCACCCCAATTATTAGCTGGGAAATTCTGAATAGAGCTAGTACCTGTAAATCACTAAACTCCCCATGTTATTTATGCTTAACTGAAAAATTACTGATTACTAATTTTAGAGATAAAGATAAGCTTCTAAATAAAAAAAACTGAAACCTCACTTAATTGTAAACATTATAAATCCCACCTCTTAAGCAACTTCTCACCCTTCTAGTAATAACTATAACCCACCCCTAAAATCTAACACTAACGAATTACACAAACCCTATTTACAACCGAAACTATATAGTCCCCCATTCATTCTAAAAGAACCCCTCCACAGAACCCCCACCTATTTATCCCACCATTTTTAGCTGCATCTCTTTTTACCTAACACATTTTGTACCCCCCTTGCCTTAATCACTCCTTATGTCATTATTTAAAGGTTCTCGCCTCATAGTTTCTTATTGGCTATTTCCATGGTTAAGTCTCGATTTCTAATATTTCAATTACGTACTTATCACAATTGGAATCCTCTGACTTGCCTCTCGGTTTATTATCTACTTGTTAACAACTAATCATTTACTTACCTTCTACTTTAATTAATTATTTAATTTACCATCTACATATAACATATATTATATATTTTTCTCTTATATTTACCTCTTACTAATTCTCTCAATAATAATTATCATATTTTTTAACACGAAGCTTATTTACATATAATTACGTATTTGTGTTTGTACATATACTCAAACACATGCTCTTCCCCCACTGACGTGTGTACATTTTTTACATGTGTACTCATGTGTATGGGTTTGTGTGTTTTTGTTATCTACTTATTATTAATATTTTATTAATAATTATATTAATTTTTATTATTTAATTAACTTACTGATATCCTTAATTATTTTTACTTTATTAAAAGTCACCTATAACGTATAATTCACCTATTTACCCTTCTATTTACCCTTTCTTTCTTTCAACTTAACGCCCGACAATTCAAAAACAGTATAAATAATAAATTAAAAAACAACAATTAATGTTATCAATCTCTCCCTGCCCAGCTAATTATATATATATATATATATATATATATATATATATATATATATATATATATATATATATACATATATATATATTTATATATGTATATGTACATATATGTATATATATGTGTGTATGTGTGTATATGTATGTATATGTGTGTATGTATGTAATTGTATATATGTATATGTATGTATATATGTATATGTATTTGTGTGCGTATCTTCTACATGTGTGTATATGTATGCGTCTATATATTTATATTTATATAGATATATATGTATGTATATGTATATATGTATGCATATGTATGTGTAAGTGTGTGCATCTGCATGTATGTGTATTTATATATATATATTTATATATGTATATATGGCTGTATTTTTACATATCTGTGTATGTGTGCATATATATATGTTTGTGTATGCGTATGTATGTTTATATATATATATATATATATATATATATATATATTTATGTGTATTCAGGCATGTGCTCTTCCCCCATTTACGTATGTGCATTTGCTGTACATATGTATGCGAGTGCTTGTATTTGTGTGTTACTTATTAAAAAAGTTTTTTTTTGTTGTTTTTTTTCCTTAATTTTATTAATCTATTATTTAAGTTACTTACTTAAGCTGTCACCTATTTTTATTTTATTAAAATAAACCTTTAACGTATAATCTCTACCTGCCTGGTATATATATATATATATATATATATATATATATATATATATATATATATATATATATATATATATATATATATATATAATGTGTGCATATATATATATGTATATGTATGTGTATATGTATATATATGTGTGCATATATATATATATGTATATGTATGTGTATATGTATATATATGTGTGTATATGTATATATATATATGTATATGTATGTGTATATGTATATATATATATGTATATGTATGTATATGTCTATATATATATGTATAAGTATGTGTATGTATATGTATGTATGTATATATATATGTATATATATGTGTGTATGTGCGTGTATGTATGCATATTTTTATATGTATGTATGTGTGTATGTATGTATGTGTGTATGTGTGTGTATATGTATATATATATATGCATATATATATATATATATATATGTAAGTGTGTATGTATGTATGTATATGTATGTATGTATATGTGTTTATTTATTTTTATGTTTACGTATCTGTTTTTTTGTTTTTTTTTGTATATTTACTTAGGCATGTGTTCTCCCCCCCATTTATGTGTCTCCGTACTTTGTACAGGTCTACGCGTGTTTGTGTATTTATGTGTGTGTGCCTAGTTTTTTTACTTACCAGTAACAATTATTTATTAATATTTTAATTTTGAATTTATTTTATTTACTTACTGATACTTTTACCTATCATTATACTATGAAAATAAACCTGTAAAGTATAATTCATTAACTTATTTTTCCTCTCTTTGAGGATTTTCCTCTAGCTGAAACAATTTGTAAACTCAATCTGGACTCACAGTAATAGATTTCCTATATACTGCTCTGACTACACATTGAGCACTCTAGTCCGGTTTGTTCACCACTGGTAATTAAATACATATATATATATATATATATATATATATATATATATATATATATATACTTCGAGAAATTACGTTATTTGTGTTTTTTTAATAATATTAAATTTTTTTCGTATCTAGTTTAAAAGAAAATACAATTTGCTATATATGGGTGGTGGAATTCCATTCATCTTCAAAAGATATAGCTAATTTGCATAATCCTGTAACTATCCATACTAATAAATTCCCTATTCGATTTTTTCGTGTTTTCTCATGAGATGATTATATTCAGATTACTATTACGTGTAATTATGTTCATGAAAATATTCTACACGCTTTATACTTGCGTAATATCTGCGTAAAAGGATTATAGTAAACACAAACCTCTTTCTATGTATAGTTTTGTACGCGTGCATATATATATATATATATATATATATATATATATATGTTTAAACAAGAGTGCCTACATATGTCCTCCGTTGATTTTTAGTCCTTTGTTTTTTTATATATAAATGTCATATTTTGTAGTTTGTTTTATACATGTACATTTAACTTTTTGCATTGTTTTCTAGAAACACATTTTGTAGTGGGGGTGTGTGCGTTTTTTTCTATATTGAAATGTACATTTTGTGCTTTGTGTTATATATGAATATTTATATATTTTGTTTTTATTTCTATATAGTTTTTTACTTTAGGCTTTACTTTCTGTACATTCATTTACGTTTTGAGCAAGTTTTTGTATATACACATTTACAATTTGTGCTTTGGGGTGAAAAATTATTAAACGAACTTCAAGTCTAAAGCGTTGATTTCAACCGTAATCTCAGAATATTTTATTTATCCAATCACGAACCTTAATTTAAACGCGTTATTAAATTGCGTTATCATTTTACATTTTACTTAATTGTAAATATGAAGTGTTAGGTGAGTAGAACTGCCTCCTTTTTTAAGAGTAAGAATCGATAGAATATTACAATTATAGGCGATTCCTAGTCGACAGTAAACATTGCATGATTGGTCAGACAAAATATCGTCCCACGTTGATGTGACAAAAAACTATTTTTGTGGCACAATGGCTAGCCCCTTTTTAAGGGTGCTGAGGGTTGCTACATTAATAACCCCTATATCTAGCGTCTAACATTGTGCCTGACTTTGTGATGAAGTAAAAAACGTTTAATGCAGGTGTTTCGTGGGTTTGGAAACGTTAAACCATTTCGGTTGGGTTTGAATGACAGGTGTTATGAAACTTTTAAACGTCAGACTAACACGCTGATATCTGAAGATGAAAAATATAACATTGCGTGAAACGTATATTTCTCTTTTTCTTTCTCTATTTCTCTCATTCACTCCTTTTCTCTCTCTTTCAATGAAGAAAGAAAAAATGTAATATAATTTGAATTAAAATAAGTTGACGCTTGGCTTCTTGGGTTGGCGGACCCGATCAAAGCATGCGCCCGATTTCCGCTGGTTTTATAAAAAAATATGTCTCGTTTTTGTTAAATCTTAAATACATTTTATATATTTTTATAAAAATGCATTTGTCGCTATTTTTATACAAGTGTTCGGTTTCAGCATACCGTTAATTCCTACGACAGAAAGCTGCCTGGAACGACACAATGCCTACACAAGAAGCGACGATGGGAAGATGCCTGCAATGACCACACAAGATGCGACCCGTACCAGACGGTTATAGCCGACGTCGGAAAGATCCGTTTTGGTTGATGTTTCCAGCATGTGGTTATCGTTTAGATATCCTTGAATATCGTTTATTACCCGAGGAGCTGGTTGCGATCTCCAACCAAGTAACCCGCCCGGGGAGCGATAGTACCACATTTTCATGTTTTGTTATTAAAAAAACATTCACTCAGGAAATGTTTTTTTATCGGAAATTGTTTCAAGTGTACTATTTTTTTTTTGCTTTAACTGAAAATACTACAATTAAACTGCTACATCGCCACTATATTCGTTGTCATCAACATAATCATTATCAACAACAGCAACAGAAGGAGCCGCTAGTGTACTCATCTTAGTCTCCATTGATCTATCTCTAGATCTCTCTATTTATCTATCTATTAATCCCTCTGTATATTTATCTCTCTCTATATATATATATATAGAGAGAGAGATAGATAGATAGGTATATAGTTATATATATATATATACATATCTCTCTCTCTATATATATATGTATATAATATACATATATATATATATATATATATATATATATATATATGTATATATTTTATAATAGTGAATTTAACATTCCAAATTCAACAAATTGTAAGAATACATGACATAGAACACGCACAAATGTAGGTTTTAGTAAATGACATTTGTATGTATAATTTGAAACACGGTAGAAGTGCGGAATGAAAATCAATACATTTCAAATAAAATCCTATACGTTATTTCAATAGACTTGATCACTATCCTAAGAAAACGTTTATAGAGATTAGTGCGTACGTATATTTTTAATGAAACCAGATAATTTCATTTTTATTATTTTTTCATCATTTATATTTATTATTCGAGGCCGCTATATTACTTTTAAAATTTGACCTTTCTAATGGTTGGAAGATTGGCTTTCTGAAGTTCTTCCATGAACTATGTTTTTGGCCGCCATATATTTTTTGTACTACAGAGCATTAAAAAGGCCAAATTTGCCTTACAAAGGCCAATCTGTAAAACCTAAAAAAGGCCAACTTTTAAACGTGTAAGGCGTGCACATTTAGTGTAATAAAAATGATTTAAAAAAACATAAAAATGAGTTTTCCGTTTTATTTCAGCCATTCGGTCTAATAATATTTTATATAAAGATTAATATTTTTTTAAATAATTTTTTGTCTGTCAAATAATTTACACTGCTAAACTACACATTTACCTTTATTTTTTGGAAGGCCACTTTTTTTGTTAATAAAGGACATTTTCGATTTGCTTTTTTCAGGGGGGAGATTCGACTTGCGTTTTATTTGTCGTTTAAGTTTTCTAATCTTATCCCCCCCAAATTTAATTTGTCATATTTGAGGGTGTGTTTTGTTTAATAAATTGTTATATTAAAGCAGAGAATGGTCTCATAAAATAATTAAATTTATCGTTAATTTATGTTTCCAATGCAATTCCTCCGCCCACCAGGAAAAAAATTGTATTTGTTATATATTGCTCTCCCTTTTAATCGCCAAACTTTAAGAAAAAAATGCTAGAGGTCACATGTCTCGTTGAACGATCGTGGCCAAAAAGTGGGTGATCATTTTACGTTAAATTTACATAGAAAACTGATCCTCCGCGCTACCATGTTATCTTTTTCTTCAAAATTTACTCTCTTATAATATTTATAAAGGCTGTTTATTAAGCTGAAAAATGAATCTTCATTGTTTAGGGGTTTAACGGCGCTGAGTCACGTCGTATAAAGTTACCTATTCACTTAGAAAGTGAAACCTGTAATCGATGGGATTTACATGAAAAAAGGTTTTTAAAAAGTGGAATAAAGAGAGAGTGCACTAGATCTTCGTTTTTTTACGTATTAAACGACGCTGGGTTAAATGGTAAAAAATTACCAATTTCTGTATAGCCGTTTAAGGGATTAAAAAACACACAAATGAAATATTTTCAGTGTTTTTCGTGTGTTTTTTTTAATATTTAAAAAAATAATAAAAGCCAAACATTTTTCAATCTACATGGAGTTGTTTTTCCAGCCAGAATCTTAATAAAATTAGCAACTGATTTTATTTGTTTTTATGCATAGCATCTAGGGACAAATATTTCTAAAGCAGTTTTGAAAAAAGGTCGTTGTTTGAAATAATAATTCCAAATAAATTGAATTAAATATATTATCCATGTAAGTGTTGTTTAAAAGTTATTAAATAACAATTTTAAATATAATATTTTAAATAATTCTCTCGCTAAAAACACTAAATAAGATACTGCAATTTAGTAAAATCAATCTGTCTTAATGTCATATGAAAATAAGGTAATCTCTTAATTGTATATTTTTGCAAGTGTCATATTATATATATATATATATATATATATATATATATATATATATATATATATATATATATAAAATAAATGAAAGATTAATATTAAGACACGTTTGGTATATATTAATCAAGTTGTGAATAAATAAACACCCAAACAAACAGACAGGAATACGAATATATATATATATATATATATATATATAATATATATATAGAGAGAGTTATATAGTTACATATTTCTTTCTCTATATATACACATATATATGCGCATATATATATATATATGTGTGTGCATATAAATAGAGAGCGAGAAACGGATATAGAGAGAATTGTGCGTTTATTAGACAATGCCGATTCCCTAGACGATGAAATCTTCTGTTCGTTAAATTACCAAAGGTCGATTTGCAATTGTCTGAGTGCGAAAACTCTGAAACTTTTAATTTGTAAGCTAATGCAAAATAAGATACTTTTAAAACAGTAACTCTCAATTTAATTTCTCTTATCGAACTTTAAAGTTCTGCAAATGAGCATTTGCAAATAGTGATATCACAATATCATAAAATGTTTTTGTCGTATCAGATAATCTTGATCTGTATTGTTATTCATTATCGTTTTTACGTTCATCGTAAATTAGTGCCCAAAACACTGCAACATACAGTCGGCTATAACTCTACAAAACTTTAATAGTTTCCTGAATGATCATCTGACAAATGAGCATAAATTGTGTTTAGTGTTAAGTTCAATTATAAAGTTAAATACATATATGTAACTTATAACATATGTGCGCTGATCATAGCTCGTATAGTCTAGGGATTTATCAGCACCCACATGTAATAAAATTAAAACAAAAGAAAATGATTTAACGAAAAAGACATTTATTTAAAAATAAATTAACAAGGAAAACAAAAGAAAAAATTACCAGGTGTGATGGGCGACAACTCGCTAATAAATTGTCTCCCTTAGAGCATAAAGATCGTAATTCTTAATGTATTGTGTCTTGAAATATTTTGATTAGCGTATTTTTATATGTATATGTGCTTCGGTCAACAAACTCAAAGAATAAATAAAAACTTTACCAGAATCCAGACAGCAGTTCTTCAGTGAGGTTTTGTTTTTACGGCCTTATGTGGAAGCCGGAATTCGGATGTTGGTTGCCTCTTTTTGCATCCCAACATATTTCAGGAACTTGTTTTTACGGCCTTATGTGGAAGCCGGAATTCGGACGTTGGTTGCCTCCTTTTGCATCCCAAAATATATCACGAACTTGTTTTTACGGCCTTATGTGGAAGCCGGAAGTCGGACGTTGGTTGCCCCCTTTTGCATCCCAAAATATATCACGAACTGACTTTACCCACCAATAGCGTTTCTTTTATATGAGTTTTAAAAGGAACTTCCTGGAACCTTCTAGAGACTCAAAAAAAGAACGAAAAGTCGTTCTACGCCTTTTTATATTCATAGACGCCGCTTATTATTTATGTTTATGAATAACGACATTCTAGAAACGTCTTTATGTTTTAATTTGTATATCAATAAACATATTTATATATTATAAGAAATGTTTATATATTTCTTAATCCAATCATAGGAGAGAGTATGTTATCCTATGACACTCCCCCCTTGAAGGTAAAAATTTTGATATCTAGATATCAAAACTTTTAATTTCACAAGGCTGGCTATGGTCTGGTACCTGGAAAAATGAATGTGAAAGCAAACAAAGAAAATATCAATATCAATAAATATACAAGGTACTGAAAGTTTTTAGTCAATGTTCGTTCTTCTTCTTTTTGTAAGTGAGAAATATGGATGATATTACAATAGATGAATATGCATTTGTACAGTTTGTTAATTTGTATAATTTTTGTGTTAGATATGTAATACTTGAGTGTGTGAATTTATTTTATTTTTAATGTTTTTTGTGTGTGTGTGAAAAGAAACAAGGTTATGCTCTAGATAGAGCATTGGCGATAATGTTGTCGCTACCTTTTATATGTTCGATTATAATATTGTACTCTTGTAAAAGAAGAGTCCATCTCGTTAGTCTTTGGTTCTTATTAATCATTTAGTTTAGCAAAGTCAGTGGGTTGTGATCAGTGCGAACTAAAACATGCTGCACGGTCACATTAATATAAAAGTCAAAATGCTGTATAGCTGATAGTAAGGCCAATCACTCTTTTTCAATGGTGGAATAATTTTTTGGTAGACATTGAATTTTGTTGAAAAATAACCAATAGCTTTTTCAAAGCCATGCTCATCTTCTTGAGTGAGAATTCCACCCATACCCACATCACTGGCATCAACCTGTAATTTAAATTGTTTGGTGAAATCCGGTGTTGATAAGACTGGACTTTCAATAAGAGTTGATTTTATCTTATTGAAAGCATTATGGCAGGAATCAGTCCAATTATATTTTGTAGCCTTTTATAAAAGATTGGTGAGTGGACTTGCTATTGTGGAAAAGATTTTGCAGAATCTCCTATAAAAGCCTGCCATACCTAGAAATCTCATAAGTTGTTTTTTTATTGGTTGGGGCAGGGTATTTTTTAATAGCGTCCACTTTTGCTGAGATGGGTTTCACTTGTCCCTGACCCACAATATGCCCCAAGTATTCGACTTTTGCCCGGCAGAAATCAGTTTTGTTGAGATTGATACACAGGTTGTTAGTTTGTAATTTTCTGAAAAATTGGGTTAAAATTTTTAAATGCTCCTTCCATGTATTGCTGTGAACGATCACATCGTCGATATAAACCCCACATCCGTCAGGATCCTGTAATATGGAATGCATCATTCTTTGAAAAGTTGCTGGTGCATTTTTCATTCCGAACGGCATAACCTTGTATTGGTACAAACCATCTGGTGTGACGAATGCGGAAATATGTTTGGCTTCATTGGTTAGAGGTACTTGCCAATAACCTTTCATCAAGTCAAATTTGCTGACATATTTTGATTTTCCAATTGAATCTATACAATCATCAATTCTAGGAATTGGATAAGCATCAGTCTTGCTGATTGCATTGACTTTACGAAAGTCGGTGACAAATCTGTAACTTCGGGTTTAGGCACGAGGATGCATGGTGAACTCTACTCACTGTTGCTTGGTTCTATAATGTCGTTTTCCAGCATATATTTAATTTCTTTTCTCAGACTTTGGAGCTTGATGGGATTTAGTCGGTAGAAATTTTGTTTCATGCTCTTTGCATTGCCCACTACGAAATTATGTATTGCTGCTGTAGTTTTCCTAGGAACATCTGGAAAAAGATCTTTGAATCTATTGGTCAAATCACATACATCTTTTCTGTTTTCATAAGATAAATGTATAAGTTTGTTGTTTAGATTGTGTAGGATTTCGGAGTTGTTTAATTTACTGTAATGACTTATTTCTTTTTCTTTAAGAAAAGTTTTTCAGTGTCCGAAGGTATTTTGCTTGTGTCAATATCTGAAATAGTTTTCAAAGTAAAAACTGTCCGTGTTGTTGCTGTAGCATTTCTACTTAAGTAAGGTTTTAACATGTTGATGTGGCATAACCTATTTTTCTTTCTCCTATCTGGGGTATTTATAATGTAATTTACATCATTAATTTTTTCTTTTATTACATATGGTCCAAAATATTTTGCCTGTAAACAATTAGATGGAATTGGTAAGAATACTAGTACGTTATCTCCTATTTGGAAAGTACGGTGTTTACTGTTTTTATCGTATCTAGTTTTCATTCTAGCCTGAGAATTTTGTAAGTTTGTTGTGCTTGTTGTTCTTTTATAAGAGTATTTTGTAATTTTCCTGTGGGGTGTCCATTAAGTACATTGCTAATATCTAAATGTTTATTTTTATTATTTAGTTTTTCAAGGTCGTGCGCTATAAATGTTTCGTTTAATTTCAATAAAGTGTCTTGTAATGAAGTGTTGTGGTTTTTAGCAGTTGTTCATTTTCTTCATTTGTGTCTGTTAAATCTATATTATCTGTACCTATCGGATTTGTTATAACTTTACCGTTTGCTAGATCATTCCTTAAGATTAAGGAGACACCTTTTACTGGTAGGGTGGGAAGAACCCCAACTACAACAAAACCGTTTACGTAGCTAGATTGTAAATATATTTTATGTGGAGGTATTTTTGTAGAATTTAAGTCGATACCTTGTAATAGGACGTATTCTCCCGTGAACGTAGAATTGGATAGATGTAAAATGTCTTTTTGTAAAAGTGTTTGGGACGCACCTGTGTATCTTAGGATTTGTATAAGAGTAGTGTTTTTTAATGTCACCTGTGGAAACGCAGCCATCGGATCAGAATGGTTTATAAGTTAGCATGATCGAATCTGTATTATTTTTAAATTCATTTGAACTCTGGAGAGATGAGTGAGGGAAAGAATTGATTTTTCTTGTGTTTGCAAATGCGTGGGGTTTGTAGTTTCTATTGGACTCGTTATCTCTTTTTCTTATTCTGCATTCAGATATCAGGTGATTGCGTCTACCACAGTAAGTACATTTCACTATAGAACCAGTTGGGAAAGGGTTTTGTCTGTTATGAATGTTATTATTGCGAGAAAAATTATGAGTTTCAGACCTTAATGAGGATTTATTATAAGAGTAACAATCTAAATGCTTATGGGACAGGTTTGTGTTTTCGTAACGTTTTCGTAAAGTTACCTTATGAGTATCTGCGAGTATCGCAGCGTCATTTATGTTTGTAATATCTTTTTCGTCTAGGTACAATTGTGTGTCTTTGTCGACACATCTGCTAAATTCCTCTAATAATACTAGTTGTGTTAATTTCTCAAAGTCGTCATTTACCTTTTTTGCTCTAAGCAATCGATGAAATAAGTCCGTTTTTTGTCTGGCGAATTCAACGAAAGTTTGATTTTCAAATTTTTTAAAGTTCCTGAATTTTAACCTGTACTCTTCCGGACTCAATTCGTACGCATTTAGTATGACACTTTTAATAGTCTCATAATCTGAGGAATCCTCGTTGTCTAATGCAGAATATATATCGGCAGCTCCTCCCCTTAGTCCCGATTGTAAAAGTGCTGGCCAATTTTCATACGGCAATCCGAACGTTGTGGTTATTTTTTTTAAAAATGAGAGAAATATTTCTCTACTCTTGCGTCATTAAACTGTGTTACGCCTTTTCTATATCGTCCTACGTCGAAGGATGAATTAATTGGTAAGGAATTTATGTTTCTGGATTGCAATTCCAGCTTCATTATTTCTAATTCTATTCTTTGCAATTCCATTCTTTCAGTACTTTCTATTTCTAATTTTTTTTAACTTCTAATTGTAACCGTAGAGTACTGTCCTGTATTTTTGAACTATTATGGTCTAACAAATTTATTTCTATGAGTGTTGCCTCGATTATATTTTCCATTTCTGCTTTATTCATATTCGGATTTATATCCAATTCGAAATAATCAGCGATATCTAATAGTTCGGATTTTTTTAACTAAAAGAAGTCTTCTTTTATTGTTTTGGAACCTACAAAATTTTCTACCGAGAAAGGCATTTTATGTTATAATTTAATATTTTATATTTAATTAATTTTAAAAAAATTTTTTAACCGAATATGGACCGCTGTTTCCTTATGTTAACAACTATTTTGAATAATTGGGTTATTTCCGTTAGATTATGTTGGAAAAACAAATTTGAATGCCTCTTATTTTCCGATAGTATTTTTGCCTGTTTTTATTTTATTTTTTTATTTTTATTTTTTTTTGTTTTTTATTTATTTTTTATTACGTAATCACTTCGATATAAATTTAACGTATATCTACATGTTATATTGTTTGTTAATTTTATTTTTTATTTAAATTTTTTTATTTTTTGTGCATTTGTTTGACACGGTGAAAGTTTTATATTTTCATTTTGATAATATAGTTATCTCCTTGCATTTGTTTATAAGATAGTACACTGTTATTCAGTAGACATTTTAATTTTTTTTGAAGGCTAGCGTCTTTTTGGCCAGTTTGTTTTATTTTTATATTTGAAATATTTTCAAATGTTATTTACTTTGTTATTTATCTGAAATTACGTAAGCAAATCAATTTTTTTGTTTTTTTTTTATATAAATCTATCTATATATTTTTTGCTGTTTATTTAGTTTACTTTTATTTATTTTTTTTATTTTCTTAATGACATTAGGTAGACATTATTAATTTAATTAATTGTTTTTTTTAATAGCGCACAGCTAATAATAAATATTATGTCATTATCTCAGTAAAGAAAGAAAGAACGAATCTTTTTATTATTATTTAGTTTGCTATACATTTTCCTTTTGTATATATATTCATCGGATGTTGACTAACTTAATAAGTGGATTTTTTTTGTTTGTACGAGCCCCCATTTATTACATATGTGTGCCGATCATAGCTCGTATGGTCTAGGGATTTATCAGCACTCACATGTAATAAAATTAAAACAAAAGAAAAAGATTTAACGAAAAAGACATTTATTTAAAAATAAATTAACAAGGAAAACAAAAGAAAAGATTACCAGGTGTGATGGGCGACAACTCGCTAATAAATTGTCTCCCTTAGATCATAAAGATCGTAATTCTTAATGTATTGTGTCTTGAAATATTTTGATTAGCGTATTTTTATATGTATATGTGTTTAGGTCAACAAACTCAAAGAATAAATAAAAACTTTACCAGAATCCAGACAGCAGTTCTTCAGTGAGGTTTTGTTTTTACGGCCTTATGCTGAAGCCGGAATTCGGACGTTGGTTGCCTTCTTTTGCATCCCAAAATATATCACGAACTTGTTTTTACGGCCTTATGTGGAAGCCGGAATTCGGACGTTGGTTGCCTCCTTTTGCATCCCAAAATATATCACGAACTTGTTTTACGGCCTTATGTGGAAGCCGGAATTCGGACGTTGGTTGCCTCCTTTTGCATCCCAAAATATATCACGAACTGACTTTACTCACCAATAGCGTTTCTTTTATATGAGTTTTAAAAGGAACTTCCTGGAACCTTTTAGAGACTAAAAAAAGAACGAGAAGTCGTTCTACGCCTTTTTATATTTATAGACTCCGATTATTATTTATTTTTATGAATAACGACATTCCAAAAACGTCTTTATGTTTTAATTAATATATCAATAAACATATTTATATATTATAAGAAATATTTATATATTTCTTAATCCAATCATAGGAGAGAATATGTTCCCCTATGACAAACTTAACAAGTAAAAACTCTTATTTTTAATATTTTGTATAGTCGGATTTTGTATTTAATATAGAAACAAATAAAACGTGCCCCTGTGTTTAAAAAAAATATATTCATATTTCCGTTGATCTTGAAATTTTTTGGGTTGAAGCATAGAGGAGGATGTGCTTAATTATTCGAACGGCCACTCATATATACAGATTTTTTTGTTGCGAATGTATATTTCAAATGTTTTACAAGAGTACTTTGCATCTAAGTCTTACATTTTCCATAAAGTATAAATGAAAAACAACTAAGCGTCTCTTATTTTAGTTAAAAGAAGTACTAAGATCCAAATTGACTCCAAACTGATGTTTTCGCTGTGAAACGTTAGATTGTTTATTTATTTACTGTTAATAAAGCGGTTGCTTACTATATACATGTATTGTAACCAGAGAGAGACTTCTATAATAAACCCTAATTCAAGCAATTATTTACGTTTGCGTGTGGTTTGAGATTAGCCGGGGAGGAAATATTCATAAACTGATCCTGCAAATAAATAAAGCAGCGCAAAGAATAACTTTTTACAGGTTGTTGGGGTATGTCAGAGACTACGAAATACAAAAAAAAAACATGAGTCACCCCTGGTGAAAATATCAAAAACTCCTGTGGATAATACTCTTTAAATGTTCATCAACATCTATCTACTTCTCTATGAATTGCTATGGCCGATGCAGTCTGCATTTTGCACGAAATTGTAGGAGCTGCAATTAGATAATTTTGAAAGAATGACTCAGCTTTAAGAGTACATTGCCCACAATATTACCCTTATACTGCATTTACTATGGTGCTTCATTGATAGTAAAAAGTCATGCCCCATAGATTAGTACCGGAGACTGTATCAACATCACGGGAAAATTACTATCACAAAAATAATAAACGAAACGGCTCTGGATATGTTATACATAGCAAACCAAAGCAATAACCTACTAAAGTTTCATTTTGGTGAGTTACCAGAATGGCAGCCTGTCCATTACAAATCAACTTTATTGGCATGACCAAACACATTATAAAATGCGTTTCGTAAGTTTTAAATGAGAACGCGTTACGTTGTATTAAGTCGGCGGCAATACACTGTCTTATATAATCTACTAAACCTATATTAAAACTGAACGCAACATCTCATTGCTTTTAGTAGACGAATAATTACAACGGTTTGAGAAAGGAAAACTCATCATACCGATGACATATTCATTGAAAAAAATAGATTATGGTTTAATTCGTTGGGGTGTTAATTCGTCAATTTCTTGAAGACAGCAGAACTGCCATCGCTACCATAGTAGTCGAGGCGATTTAGTCACATTCTAACGTATTACGCCGGAAAGATTTTAATGGAAATGCTTTAGATTGAACAAGATATACAAGACTCAGTGATGCAAAACTGTACAAATTTCTCCAACATCCCTGTCTCTCTAACCGAACAGAAGACGTCTAACCGTTCAAAGGCCTCAATTACTGTATTTCTGTCATTGATTTTTCTCTGATAATCGTACATCGTGTTTTTATTTTCATTAAGCTTAGGAATGCAGCCATCGGAAACTAACATTTAAAACGTCCAGACGTGAAACGAATTAGCTTAATAGATCTCGGAGTATATTGAACAAACATAAGGGTGCCTATCCTACATACTAGCAAGTGTCGTAACCAGTGTATTGCAGTGCTGAACAAATTTGCATTAAAATGGGGATATAACCGCAGTAATCACTGTCCAGCACACATGTAGATTTTGCTAGTCAAGTAAATGGTATGAGTGTGTTTTGTAGTTGTGGAAGCCTATTTGAAATTGCGAAGAGGACCCGAATGCGACGAATTGACACCACTCTATGATAACTCTATATTGATAACGTGAGAGGATTATTCAACAATCTATAATATCAATTTAAGACGGAGTATGACCAAATCAGATGGGATCATGATTGTCTCACACGAAAACACTTATAGCGGATTTGATGAAAGCTGGGTCAACATTATCCATGTAGATTTATAGAATTTGGACACATCATATCACTTAAAACTACCTTTCAATATATCTAACACAAAAACAACATAATATTATTATCTTTGCTATCATTTAACGGATATAAACAACCATCAAGATTCAATTAATTGATCCTAATATAATTTCATACTAAAATTTCATCGTTTCTCATTCATTCTCTTAAACTCTAAAGTTCTATTCTCGCTCTCTACTTGTTCTCTTTGTACAAAGTTCTAATTAAATTGATTTTCTGTATTGTTTACTGAGTACTAGACAACTATATCAAAGGTGTATAATAAATAATAAAAGAAAATATCATTCTCACAAAAATACGATAAAACTATTAATAAAATAATAACGCTTAGAGCTGGAAGACTTGTCAAAACGTGTCATGGGACGATTTGGTCATGGTTCAGTTACGTGCCGTCTGTAGAAGTAAAGAACAGAAAAAACATCTTCCATCTGGTAATTGCTCCTTTTCGAAAGCAGTAATATCTGACAAAATTAATATTCGTGAAGTGTTTTTCAGTACTTCAGATGAAATACTTCTAAAATGATTTGAGTAGTTGAATGTAAAATTGAACTAATATAAAACAATTTTAGACTAAGCATGCTGATTTACTTAATTGCGGATGAAACACCAAGGAACAAGATTCAATATAGCGAAATGGTAGTAGAAGTATTAGAAAACGTAATTGTTGTTCTTTGAAAGATAATGGAATAGAATAACCTATTATTGATTGTTTAAAATACAGAATTCAGAAATCGAAGCAAAATAAGTATAAGATTTTATATATATATATATATATATATATATATATATATATATATATATATATATATATATATATATACAGGGTGAAAAGAAAGTCCTTTGACCATTTTTAGTTTTAAAATTAAATATTGTAAACATCACTTTTTCTCTTTTCGAATAAAGTAAGTATTTAGTCTAACTATTGATCTAATTATTTTCAACAAAAATATTAAAATAATTTTGTTTAAAAGTTCAGAAAAATCAGCAAACGAGAGGCCATAATTCAGCTTCATTGCGCGGGAAGGACAAACTCAGAGATTAATAAGCTCTTGAAAGTGGCTAAATCCACCGTGTACCATGTTGTGGACAGATTTAAGGAACTAGGTACATCTGAAGACCGTCCTAGGAGTGGAAGACCTCGCACTGATCGAACAAAGAAGACGATTAAAGCTGTCCGAGAGAGGGTAAGGAGGAACCCGAAGAGATCTGCAAGTTAAATGGTTAAGACATGAATGTGAGCGTGACCTCGATGAAAACCATCGTAAAAAACGATCTCCAGTTGTCCCCCTACAAGATTAGAAAGAGACAGTACTTCACACTTGACCAAAAGCACAAGGGACTTGAAAGAGCAAAGCTTCTTCTTGGAGAACTGAAGGCTGGCACGGCAGAGCGAGAGATCGTTTTCTCTGATGAAATACTCTTCACAATTGAAGCGACTGTTTACAATCAGAACGACGAGTTTACGCAAAATCTTCAGCAGATAGTGATGACTCCGTGAGAATAGTTTTCCGTCGACAAAACCCGTCTTCCCTCATAGTGTGGGCTGCAGTGTCCAAATCTTGGAAGTCGGCTCTGATTTTCGTGGAGCGGGGGGTTAACATCAACACAGATAGCTACATTAACGATATTTTGGTTCCAGCATTTGAAGAGATGAAGAAACACTTCAAAGATCAGCCTTTCACCTTCCAACAAAATGTAGCACCATCCCACACCTCAAGAAAACTCAGCACTGGTGCCAACGTAATTTTCCAAGATTCTGGAGTAGGGAGATGTGGCCTCCTGCATCGCTTGATTTGAATCCCATGGATTTTTCGGTGTGGTCTTTGTAGGAGGCAAAGGTATGTTCTGTTACTCATCCAAGTGTTGACGCTTTCAAGACATCTCTTCTGAGTGAATGGGCTAAAATACCTCAGGAAACGCTTCGTGCCTTGGTTAGTTACTTCATACAGAGAATTGAATGTCTAATCGAAAGGAAGTGACATCACATTGAAAATAAATAATTTGAATTTATTTTTCGTTTCCTAACTTATAATTTTCATTCATGTTTAATTTATATTTTTGTAATTTTCTATTAATAGACCACTTTTAAATTGGTCCAAGGACTTTCTGTTCACCCTGTATATATATATATATATATATATATATATATATATATATATATATATATATATATATATATATAAATATATATATATATATAATATATATATATATG
>NC_136491.1:86401032-86438532 GCF_053919585.1 Euprymna scolopes
GGTATATATATGTATATATGTATATTTGTATATATATATATGTGTATATATTTATATTTATATATCTATATGTATATATATGTATATATTCGTAAATATGTATATATATGCATATATATGTGTATATATTGTGATATATATATGTGTATATGTATATATGTACATATATATGTATGTTTAAGGAAAAAATAGAAAAAAAACCGAATGAAATTATTAAAAAATCAACGTGTCGTCCTTGTTTCAGAGGACATCTTCAGGATAATTTAAATAAAAATGTGATAAAAGAAAAAGTCATAGATCGTGCGAAAAAAGACAGTTTTTTAAAATCCAAACCATGTCTGGAAAGGACGAATATGTGTGCGTATGGGAAGGTTGTTTGATGTCTATATATACACTTTTAAAATGCATTAAAATAAATATGTACATTTTTTTTTCTGCAAAACTATTCATTTGCCTGAAACATTCAAGGAAAAACGGCTAGCCAGGATCCACCCTGATACCTTGCTCTTTGATTATTATTTTCCCTATGCTTGGGGTTAAATGGTAGAAGCCTTTTCTTTGCGTAATAGTATTAGTATTCAAAATTAGTGCTGATTCTAAAAGTCTTCTTTTAGCTGTATCTATCACGTATTTAATAATTTTCGCTTTTTTTTTATATATTACATTGTCACCCCAAACAAGGCAAATTGCCACTTTGGTGTAGGGGGCTACTATCAGGGGCAACAACTACTGGGGTACTATGTAGGGATTTGGGCAGCAACGTGTCGGTTCACGTTACACTTGAACTTCTGCACGTCAGTACTGTTGGGGAAGCAGTGACCTGGAATGGAATTCCAGAGTCTTGCGGTTCTGGGGAAGAAACTATTGGAGTAAAAAGATCTTTTACATCTAGGGACCTCTACAGTGTGGGGGTGGGATCTAGTAACCTGTCGGGTTTGTCGAGGGTGCTCGCGTCGTGGGGGCACAAGTGATTGCAGTTCGTCAGAGCATTCACTACTAAAATACTTGTAGAAAAGGCAGAGGGATGCAACATTTCGTCGATGGGACAGAGGCTGAAGCTTAGATGCCAGTTCAGGGCCTATCAGGTTTGCGACTCTCTTTTGAACCTTGTCAAGGAGCGAGAGACTAGTAGCAGATGCACCAGCCCAGATGTGGCAGCAATACTCCATACATGGGCGAATGGTGGCCTTATAGAGGTACAGGATACTTTTGGGTGTTAGTAGTTTTCTAGCACGGTAGAGAGAGCCTACCCTTCTTGCAGCGGCCCTGGCAATGCGTTCAATGCAATTGTTCCAACTCATGTTTCCTGTGAACGTTAGACCAAGGAGTTTGAAAGATGGACTCTCAGATAAAGAGTCGTTGGCCATTGCTATGGGTGGTAGAGAGGGTTTCTTGTAATTATTGAATGAAACTAGTTTAGTCTTGGCAGCATTGAACGCGACCAACCACTTTTGTCCCCATTCTACTACAGATTGGAGGTCTTCCTCTAGTGTTTCTGCCATTTCTTTAGAAATGTGTTCATTCGTCTTCCTCTCGTGTCTGCCATAGAGTGTAGTGTCATCTGCATATATACCCATATCAGAGGCAATGTTGTCGGGGAGGTCATTTATGAATATCAGGAACAATAGAGGTCCAAGGATAGAACCCTGGGGCACTCCCGCATTTATATCATATTGTTTAGATGTGCGACCGTCGAGGACTACCTGGATTTTTCTCTTATATAAGAAGGATTTAATTATGTTTAGTATGCTACCAGTGATACCGTATGATCTGATTTTACTGAGGAGACCCTCATGCCATACCCTGTCAAAAGCCTTAGATATATCTAGAGCTACCGCTCTGCCCTCCCCCGCTTTGTCCAGTGAATGGTATATACGTTCAGAGATCACAGTGAGGATGTCTGCTGTGGAACTGATCTAAATTAAATAAGTGATCGTGTTCTGCACAATGGCAAAAGAGTACATTTAGGGCGTTACCATTCCTTATATCTCTTCTGTGCTCGTTAAGTCTTAATTTCAATTTTCGTTGTGTTTCACCTATGTACGCTTGTTTACAGTTGTTACATGGGATGGAATATATACCGGCATCGGATGTGAGGGTTTTGGGAGAGTGCTTTGTAGTTTTTAATGTCTGTTTTATGGTTGAGGAAGTTGTTTGTATCAGGTGAAAACCAAGTCTATTAAGAGTGTCGTAGATTTTTGTATTTTTGAGTGTGGGTTGGAATGAAAAGATATCTGTTTAATAGTGAGGTATCTGTTTTATTTTTCTGTGTGTTTATGTTATAGTGTATTTTCGTAGCTTTTTTCTTTGCGTAAGAAATGAAATAGGATGGATACTGTAGTTTTCTTAAAACATTCGTAATATATTGAAATTCATCATTAAGATATTGGGGACTGCATATTCTAAAGGCACGTAAGAAAAACCCTATAATCATGCCCGTCTTTATTTTATCATTGTGGTGTGAGTAGTAATGAATATAGTCGTTTTTGTGTGTGGTCTTTCTATGTACTTTGAAACTCACATTTTTATTTTAATTATCCTGAAGATGTCCTCTGAAACAAGGACGAAACGTTGATTTTTTAATAATTTCATTCGGTGTTTTCTATTTTTTCTTTAAACATAATGTCAACCACCGCTGGTATATTTTTTCACTCCTTATACATATAGATGTATATATGTATATATATATACATATATATATATATATATATATATATATATATATATATATATACCTGTATGTATATATATGTATATATATGTTTGTATGGTTATATAGATATATATAGATATATAAATATATGTTTATATATATACATATGTATATATGTATATAAATATATATGTATATGTATATATATGTATATAAATGAATATCTACATGTATATATGTATATGTATATATGTGTATATATATGTGTATATATATGTGTATGTGTATATATGTATGTATATATATGTGTATATATGCATGTGTATATATGTGTATATATGTGAATATGCATGTATCTGTATATATATATGTGTGTATATATATGTGTATATATATGGGAATATATGTGTGTATATATATATTTGTGTATATATGTATATGTATATATGTATATATGTATATATATGCATGTATATGTGTTTGTATATGTTTATATATATATATATATATATATATGTATATATATGCATGTAAATGTGGATGTATATGTATATATATATATATATATGTATATGTATTTATATATGGATATGATATATATGTAAAAATATGTTGATATATATGTGTATATATATGCATATACATGCATATATACGTACATGTATATGTATATATATGTATATGTATATCTGTATATGTATATATATTGATATGTATATCTATATATGTATATGTATATATGTATGTATATATGTGTATGTATATCTATGTATATATATATGTGCATGTATCTATATGTATATATACATATGTATATGTATATATATGTATATGTGCATATGTGTATATGTATATATATGTAAATATCTTTGTATATATGTATATACATATGTGTATTTGTATGTTTATATTTGTTTATATACGTATATGTATGTATATATATGTATGTATATATATATATATGTATACATACGTAAACATATGTATACATATATATATGTACGCATATATGTGTATATATGTATATATATGCATGTATACGTATTTATGTATTTATATGTATATATACGTATATATGTGTATATATGTATATATACGTATATATATATATGTATATATGTATATATACGCATACATATATATGTATATATATGAATATATATGCATATATATGTGTATATGTATATATATGTATATGGACATATACATAGGTGGGTATATTTATACATATAAACATATTTGTATATGTATATATATGTATGAGTATGTATATATGTATATATATATATATAGATATAAGCATATATGTATATATACATATATATGTGTATACCTCTATTTATGTATAAATTTATATATTTATATGTGTATATATGTATATATAAGTATATATATGTATACATATGTGTATATATATGTATATATTTGTATATATGTACGTATATATATACGTATATATTTATATGTATATATGTGTATATATGTATATATATATTCATATAGATGTGTATATGTATGCATATAGATGTGTATATGTATGCATATATATGTGTATAAATGTGCAAATGTATGTACATATGTGTGCATATATATATGTGTATATATGCATTTATTTGTGTATATTCATGGATATAAAGGTGTATATATGCATATGTATGTGTATACATGTGTATATATATGTATTTATATGTGTATATATATGTATATATATGTATATATATGTATATATGCATATATATGTATATATGTATATATACGTATATATGTATATGTATATATGCATATATATGTATATATGCATATATATGTATATCTGTATATATGTGTATATATGTATATAGGTATATCTATGTATGCATATATGTATATGTATATATGTATATATGTATATGTGCATTTATTTATATATGTATGTATGTATATATGTATATATATATGTATATATATGTTTATATATGTATATATGTATGTATATGTATATATGTATATATATGTATATATGTATATACATGTATATATGTATATATATGTATATATGTATATATATATGTGTATATGTATATATGTATATATATATGTATATATGTATATTTATGTATATATGTATATATATGTATATATGTATATATATGTATATATGTATCAATATACATATGTATATTTATTTTTGTATGTATATATGTGTATATATGTATGTATATATGTATATATGTATATATATGTATATATATGTATATATGTATATATGTATTTCTATGTATATATGTATATATATATATTTTTTGTATATATATACATATATACATCTATATTTTATATATATATGTATATATATACGTATATATATACATACATATATGTATAAATATATATGCATATATATTGATATATGCGTGTATTTGCATATATATGTATATGTATATATACATATATATAAATACATATGTATATAAATTCATACATGTATATATACATATACATATATACATATGTATAAATACATATATATGCATATACATATATATAATCATATATATACTTATATCTATGTATATATGTATATATATGGATATTTATATATATGTAGTTATATATGTATATATACGTATATATATTTGTATATATGTTTGTATATATATGTATTTATGTATGTATATATATATGTATATATGTATATATTTCATAATTATTTTCACTTCCTTAAAAAGAAATATCGATGGCCTTTCACTATTTCATAACTGTTATAAATTGGTCCAAAAACAGAAAATTTCAAACAAATGTTTAAACTGGCTACTAAAAAACAAAGAAAAAATACTTGGAACAAGACATTTTGGAACGATATATAAGAAAGCTTTCGTATGTTAGAAACTCGTCTTACTTTGTTGCAGACAATCTATTAGTTGGCCAGATGTTTACAAATCTCAAGAGCGATAGGAGCGTTCTATGATTCATGAAAGTGACAGGATGTTCAACGAGAGAGATCGTCCATGTGCCGCTGGAAAACTGTGCCCCTATATTGTAATGCCGCCGTTTGGTGTAGTTGCTGTTGTTGTTGTTGTTGTCGTTGTTGTTGTTGTTGTGTCTGTTATTGTTGTTGTGGTTCACACAACAATTTACAGGAGGTTATTTTGTCGCGGGCGTAGTTATACAGAAAAAAAGGAACTACAATGCAATTTCGATAATTCCTTTTGTCTTCGATCGCCGGCAGGCATGAGGTTTAGACGCGTTTTTTTTTTGCCGTTCTATAAAAGATCATGGAACCCCATCTCTTCCCCACATTTTAAAATGAATTGTTGTGAATGTACATGCGTTTTTTTTTAAATATTGTCATATGTTGTTGTAAAAATAAATAGTTGAGATTTTCTATGCATACAACGAAACGCTGACAGCAGCCATTCCCACGAGGGGGACACGATCTAAATTAGTTATCCACAGAGAATGGTGAAAGAGCGCATAAAAAGGCAACGCGCACATTCCAGGTATGCCATATTTCTTCAGTTTAAAAAAAAAAAAAAACTTCTAAGTAACAAATCCAACGTAATCGCATATAGTGAGCGAGCCAATTTGGTTGCCGTTCCTCTGACGTTACGTGACAGAGAGTAATATCTGCGGTTAAACCAGTTGGTTCATATCCGGTGCAATTCTTAATACATTTATGAGACGGATATATTTACACATTTAAATTTGCGAAATGCTCTTAAATTCGATACAGAATTTAAATAAAAGTAAAAAGTGAGTTGAGCCTAACACTAAGAAAATCATGCAGAAGGCTTCAAACTAAGTATTATCATTTAAAATATTTTAAAGAACATTTTAGAGTCCGGTGATTAATATGGGATGAAACTTCTCTGACAAAAACCTCTCTGATTTGTAACAATATTGGAAACAACATTTCTATTTGTACAGCTACAATGGAATAAACTTTAGTACTCTTCGCTAAAGGGATAACTTGTACATATGGCAAATACCAATTATTTTTTCTGAGAATTTTAATCCAGATATTACACTATTTTATATATATATATATATATATATATATATATATATATATATATATATATATATATATATATATATATATATACATATATATATATGGGTGGGTGTGTCCGTGTGTGTATGTGTGGGTTCGTCTGTGTATAGGAAAGCTGAGGGAAATCGTTGGCCTGAAGACATACTCGCCCTAATAATAAATACAGAAACATCTATGCACATATGTAGCCATTAATATGTGTATAAACAAATTTAATGTGTCATTTAATATATATATATATATATACACACACACACACACACATATATATATATATATATATATATATATATATATATATATATATATATATATATATTCAAAGCGTATAACAAGCATTTGATACCCAGTACAACCACAGAAAATAAATATTTAACTGAAATTAAATTCATGTTCCTCTGAAACTGTACTCTTGCATATATTAAAATATGAAATAAAATAAGAAAAGAAAGAGTCATTCTGCAAACGTATATCATTCACAGCTTTAAAGAAATAAGTTTACACGAATAAAAACACATATTGTTGTATATATTATAAGTGCATAACGAGTGGCTTTCTCACAACAGGCATTCTTCATATAACACATTAACTGATACAGCTGTTTATTATCATTTTTTCTTCTGGTATGAGTTCTAGTATTATTTTCGGGTGTCAAAATAATTAGATATGCTAGGTTTCATGAAACATTTATATTATATTTCTTGTCTTTAAAAGAATATGTAAGAAGTATACAGTGGTTATCAAAAATATGACTACTCCTTCGAAACGCTCACAAATATATCACCATAAAAGGCCTAAAAAATCATAGGTAGCACAGAAAGATAACGGACTTACGTTCCAGTTTATTGCGTATATAATATTGATTGGAATAGGATATATTTAGCATGTGCATAATGTTATTATACAGTATAGATGTAGTCTAGTAAAATCAAATATCAATTTATGATCAGCCGTAGAACATATACTGGGAGGTAAACTAATATGGGTGTGTTTTTCATTGGGAACCTAGGCAAAAAATAATATAATATAATAGCTCACATGTCGGAAAAAATAGAATAATATATATATATATATATATATATATATATATATATATATATATATATATATAATAAGATCGATATTGCGGCACTCAGTGAAACACGCCTTGCTGGTGTCTCTCAATGTAAGGAGGAAAAAGGTGGATATGCCTTTTTCTCCAAGGGTAGAGGGCCTGATGAGTCTCGCCTCTCTGGTGTGGGATTTGCGGTAAAATCAGAACTAGCCAAATCACTTAAATCTCTTCCCAAAGGTCTATCGGACCGCATTATGACTTTGACCTTGTAAGCTGCTATGCACCAACAATGAGCAGACCATATGAGGAGAGAGATGAATTCCACCAACAACTACGAGAAGTAATCGGTGGTATTCGCCATAAGGACAAACTCATTTTGATGGGCGACTTTAATGCTCGGGTCGTTTCTGACTTCCAATCATGGAAAGGGGTATTGGGGCATCATGGCGTTGGTAGAATGAATGAAAATGGGCTTCATTTGCTCTCCCTCTGCAGAAATTCAATATGACCATCACTAACACAGTTTTTCAACAGAAACATTGTCGCAAAACCACATGGATGCACCCTCGTTCAAACAACTGGCATATGATTGACTATGTCATCACTAATAAACGTGATGTTCGTGACTTCAAAATAACGCGCTCCTTCCATACAAGCTGTTACCTATCAGATCATGCCCTGCTACGTAGCAAGGTGTCTCTGAGTCTTTGGCGCAGAAAGGTAAAGAAGTAATCTATTCCAAAACGTATTAATGCATTGTCGCTTAAGAATACTGAAACTCGAACAATACTTTCTGACAAGTTCGATGAAAATTTGGATGGTGCAGAAATAACTGACAACATAGAAGCGTCCTGGGAAGCGCTACGAAATATCACCCATTCCACTGCCCTGGAAGTGCTGGGCTTACCCATACGGCAGCACCAGGATTGGTTTGATGACCAGGATATAGAAGCCCAGGATCAAATTCAGAAAATGCATCAAGCTCACAAAGCATGGATTGACGACCAAAACTCTACTGAAAAAAAGATTGGCATACAAAACCTGCAAAAGGCAAGTGCAGAGGACACTACGACAGATGAAAGAGAAATGGTGGACCGCACACGCAGAAGCTGTTCAGTCAGCATTCAACAGAAAGGACACAAAAGCCTTTTATGAAGGTATAAGGAAGGTTTTCGGTCCTCACGAATCAGGAGGTTCGCCAATTTTAGCAGAAGACGGGACATTACTGACAGACAAGGACGGTATCTTGAGACGCTGGAAGGAACATTTTGAAACAGTGTTAAATTCTTCTTCGGTAACAGACGATGAGATTATAAACTAAATTGAGCAGGTTCCCGAGAGATCAGAACTATCCGTGTTACCAACTCTCCCAGAAGTCCTTGCAGAAGTTGAACAGATATCGTTGGGTAAAGCACCAGGAAATGACGGTATACCACCGGAAGTCTGCAGATATAGTGGCCATAAACTGGCCAGAAAGCTACATGCACTTTTCCTGTCTATTTGGACATCAGGAAAAGTCCGACAGGACTTTAAAGATGCATGAATTTACCATCTTTATAAAAATAAAGGCTTGAGGAATTCCCGTGACAATCATCGTGGCATATGTCTGCTCTCAATTGCTGGAAAAATCATGGCCAGACTAATAATCAACAGATTAATCTGACATCCTGTAGATGAGATATATCCCGAATCGCAGTGTTGTTCCGCTCTCTTCGGGGTACAATAAATATGATCTTTTCTCTGCGACAGGTCTCTGAGAAAGTTCGAGAAAAGAACCAAGAGCTATACATAGTGTTCATTGATCTTACTAAAGCCTTTGACACTGTCAACCGAACTGCCCTATGGAAAATCCTCAAGAAAATTGGTATACCCGACAATATGCTCAAAGTTATAACATCCTTCCATGATGGCATGAAGGCTTCAGTGATGTCCAATGGGGACTCTTCTGAGCCTTTCAATGTGACCAATGGAACAAAACAATGTTGTGTAATAGCTCCAGTACTATTCGCCCTTTACTTCTCTCTTATGCTGAAATATGCATTTGCAGATGTTGACACTGGCGTTCATTTCCAATTTCATACAGATGGTGCGATTTTTAATCAACAGCGCTTCAAAGCAAAAAACACTTCTCCGAAGAACCATTATAAGAGATTTGCTGTTTGCAGATGATGATGCCCTTGTCGCGCTTTCTCGGGAGCAGGCTCAACATCTTGTAAATCGGTGTTCTACTGCATGTAAAACCTTTGGCTTGACAATCAGTATAAAGAAAACGGAAGTCATCTACCAGCCACCACCTACACCAAAACAAGTGCAGGGTGTTAAACAGAAACAAACCGTGCATAATTTTCCTCAGATGTCGATTCAGGTAGATGGGAAAAACCTGAAGTATGTTAACAAGTTTACATACTTGGGAAGTGTGGTTGATTCAAGTGCATCTCTTGACCATGAAGTTATCAACCGTATCTCCCGAGCAAGCAGCGCCTTTGGCAAGCTGCACACAGGATTATGGAATTTTCGGGGTTTAAGCCTGAAGACAAAAATCTATGTATATAAGGCTGTGGTACTGTCCACACTTTTGTATGCCTCGGAGACGTGGACCCCGTACCGAAAACAAATGTCGCAACTTGACGCCTTCCATAAGAGATGTCTACGTGCCATTTGCGGTTTTACTTTGAAAGACAAAATATCAAATGCGAAATTATTCACACTTTGTAAAATCAGCAACATCGAAAGCTTCTTAATCCAGTTGCAGCTTCGATGGGCGGGTCATATGATGCGAATGTATGATGATAGGATACCGAAGAAACTCCTGTATGGCCAATTAGACATAGGCCGTCGAAACGTGGGACGACCATGGTTGCGTTACAAAGACAAAATAAAGTCTAATTTGCAGGTTCTAAATATTGAATATAACAACATTGAGCTAACTGCACAAGACAGAAAGAATGTGGATAGAAATGTGTGACAGAAAAATCAAGGAGTTCTCGGCGTTTTGCATCGAAAAACTAAAAGAAGCGAGAGTCAAGTCAAACAATAATACTGAGCAGTGTGGAGCTAAATTCTCGCATTTATATGTCTGTCACCACTGCGGTCGCCATTGCAAGTCTCTAGCAGGACTAAAGTGTCACATACGTCTAAGTGAATGTCGACACGCTTTTCTAGACCTTCAGGTCAATTGTCGGAGTCATACGTCGAAAATCGACGGAGAGTCCATCATATATATATATATATATATATATATATATATATATATATATATATATATATATATATATATATGTGTGTGTGTGTGTGTGTGTGTGTGTGTTCTAGCATTTAACCAGGTGTTGCCCAGGTGTTTAGAGGTGTGTGTTGAACAAAAACAAGTGGTAGTAGGAATGCAGGCTCGAAGACGTCTTTGCTGTTACGACCACCGTCAAACCGGTAGTGGCGTAGATTTTAATAAAATTTTAACAATCGAAAAGAGATGGCTATCGAAAATATCGACGACAAAAGCGACCATTCCTTGTATAAAAGTGCCCTGTTGGGGTTGAAGAAATTAATGCTTTTGCCCAACTTTTCAGTATTTTAGGTCTGAATGGTCGAGCTTCAAACGATACTGATCATGTGAAAATCCGTCGAATCTGTCCAAAGTTTTAGGCAGATATGCAAAAATACATACATTTAGAGAATGGTAGTTCAAATTTCGACCCAAACCGATTAAAAAGCTTGCCCTGTCTCTAAACAACCTTTATGTAAACTTCCAAATGTTTAGACCAGATATTTTCTGATTAATTTTGTAGAGATCGCAGAGGTAAATTTTTTAAAACTTTGACCCCTATAATGACCTCTTAACATTTTTTTGCTCAAATCCAGTTATTAAATTAGATCCATGTCCAAGGAAGCTATATCTAATATCTTTAGACCCAAAATTGGCCGAGGAGTTTGGTAGCGTTCTCAAACGTAAAATTTCTAGCCGAAAACTGATCACAAAGAGTTTCCCAAATCGCAGTACCTTGCATATCATATTTCGAGTCTTTAGACTTAAAATTGACAAAGTTGTTGCGTAGGGAGATGCACACACATAGACACACACATACCAACAACACACAGATAGACAACCACGTTCACTTATATATATACACTAGCAGTTACGCTTTGCTCGGGCCCTATGTACTGTTCATAAGGTTGTGTGCATAGGTATATAATAAAAATTGTGAATATCTAAAGTAATGCCTTTCTCTATAATAGTCTTCCTTAACTACCATAGAGAAAACACCGACAGCCATTTTCACTTTTATAGATATATAGATAGACAGAGTGATAGATAGATTGGATGCAATATACACTCATGATTTAAAATGTATTAAAAAAAAATAACCATGCGCCACCACCGAGAATCGAAAACAAAACTTAATCTCACGATTTATTTTGCCTCTGCCGTCAATGCCTGGGCTATGAAAACATGTTTACTGCAAGGCTAAACATCAAAAGATGAATTAATAGTTACTACGTCATGCATTCGTAATACAGGCGTTCGACCCTCACCTGGCCAATTTCAGTTTTTTTAAATTTTCACACTTTTGCACCGATTTTTCTGGGCTAAAACCCAAATATAAAGTTTTACATGAATTCAAATGCCTTATATATGAAGTTTCATGTATGTAGGCCAAAATCTCTAGAAGGAGTTTTGTAGGACAAATTTGTTAAACAAAAATATATAAGCATACATAAATATATATGGAAACAATTTTGTGTTGACTATAAACTGTTTACGCAAGTATTATGCAAGTATAAACCATGTAGAACACTTCCATGAATATAATTGTACGTGTTTGTTAACTTAAGTTAATTATCCCATTAGAAAACCGAAGCAACTAATAGGGAATTGTTTAAAGTGAATGTTTAAAATAATATGCATATTAGCTAGATCTTCTGCTAGTGAATGCAATTCCATAACCGATTTATAAAAAAACAATCTATTTTCTGTTCAGATAAGTAGAAAAGACGGATTTAATATGTATATCACTACACACAAAAGAAAACCGAATTCATAGGAGTATATATATATATATATATATATATATATATATATATATATATTTATATATATATATATATATATATATATATATATATATATATATATATATATATATATATACTAGACTACCGGTGAACATGTATATTAGCTATGGAATTAAAGTATGAGCGTGACACTTATGACGTAAGGAAAATAGTTTTTGTGACATAACAGAAACATTTCTCTGAAACTATGTGAAAATGAAAAAGGAATATAGATAGATTTCTATGAGTAGTTCTGTTTATAATTTGTTTATTTTTGAAAAAAAAAACTTGCAGCCATGGAATTATACCTGATCAAACGTAATACGGATATGAACGATGTAAAAAATGCAGAAAGTATTAACTATTGTGTATGTGGATAATTTAAACGCGAAAAAACAATAGGGACGCTGAAAACTTACACAGTAAAACAATACGTTGTCAACGGGTCAACGTTGATTTATTAGTAAGAAAATAGCAACAGAAAAGTTGTAATACAGAATAGTCGTAAAACCTCCCAACCATTCCCATGTTAAATCATAATTTCTAAATAATAACGTTAATATGCCAGTGCACAGGTCAAATTCTGAAAAAAGTGTTTATTCGTTTACGCTGTTATGGGTTTATGTTTATATACACATGCGCAACCGGAAGTTAATAACCCGATGTTCAACACTCGTTACAAGGTCGTTTGAATTTAATAATTATATATATACACACACAAACACACACACACATATATATATATATATATATATATATATATATATATATATATTTCCAACATGTCCCCCCTTCGATACGTAGGCACAAAAATAGTCAACACCAGGGCGTTTACCAACCCATTGGTCGGCCATTGGTGAACATTTATTACAGTGCCAGATTTGCACTGAAGGATACACGGATGAGACTCTCTTGGTTTTACACAGAGCGCGCTCGAGAATTCACTTAAAATTTTTTTAGGCTGTATATATAATTTGTGCCAATCGTCTCTGTGTAAGCAAAGAGAGTACCCATAATTTAGAACTCATGTGCATTTGCTGAGATTGTTTCTTTTTTTTCTCTCCTTTTCCCTATACATTTTTTTAATCCTCTCTGTTAATTTATGGTCTTTTGACCACGTTTTTACACGCTGTTTTCTCCCCCGCTTCCAACGTATATATTGAAAAAGGGCTGACTGAAAGGCGTATAGATAGGGATTTTTTCTTGCCCAATCCCCTCTTTATCCTCTTTATCTAATGTAGGCTTAGAAAAATATACTTTAGAAGTGTGTTTTGGTCTTTTGGAACGTTTCTTTTTAATGGTTTATGTGTAAACTACAAAAAAACTCAGTAATTAATTATGCCACTACGTTCGGTGTTCTTTAAACGCATTATAAAATTATGTACCCATAAAAAATCTTTATATATATATATACATATATATATATATATATATATATATATATATATATATATATATATATATATATATATATATATATATATGCTTGATTTGTCTTAGGAAATAGATATTCGTGTGTGGGTGACGGGTGAATCAGTTGGCAGCGTGCTCGCCTTGCATTCTGGAGGCTTGGATTTGGAATCCCGGATTTGGATATGTCAAAATGAGGGCGAAACTCGTGACTTCTTTTAGCTGTGGAAATAATCATACCATATTTCACATGTTATATATATATATATATATATATATATATATATATATATATATACAAATATATATATATATATATTTATATATATATACAAATATATGTATATCTATTTATATATATATATTTATATATATATATACATATATATATATATTTATATATATATATACAAATATATATGTATATATTTATATATATATATTTATATATATATACAAATATATATATTTGTATATATATACATTTATATATATATTTATATATATATATATATTTATATATATTTATATATATATATATACAAATATATATATATATTTATATATATATACAAATATATATACAAAAATATATATGCATATATATACATATATATATATATATATATATATATATATATATATATATATATATATATATATATTAGACATATGCAAATTGCGGTCTTCTGAGTGTTGCACATTGAACCTAAAGTAGAGGTAAAGACCTTGTTTGTTTATATAACACAGATTATTGCCCGATTTGTTTTCATCTCGTAAAAATATACTGGTGAATGTGCCTGGTATCTGCCTATTCTTTTTGCCTTCGATATACTACCTATATTCTGCTATTCTGCATGCAACTCACATTAACTTGAACCTTATGCCAAATTAACGAGCACCCTATAGCCAATCGATTCCAAACGATTGTTACCAATTCTGGTATGATATCTTTGATTAAAATAAATAATTTTGGCCGTTGGCCTAATGTATTTCTTAATACTAACTTGCACAACCCACCTTAAGGCAGGTACCCACACGGACTTTTACCATCTTAGCCCAACGTTAGTAGAAATGTCTCAAGTCAATAAAAAATTAGTCGTTGCAATCCTTAAAAAAATAATGAAGCATTTGGAGCTTGCACTAATTGAAATAAAGATTTTCCAGGTCTCGTATACTATCAAAACTGTATAATCAATAGCTAAGCACATAAACAACGAAAACAGAGTGCGATAAATATATTTCTGTATAAAAAAAAACATAAGAGGTACACAATGTTGATATTCCATAGCTAAGCACATAAACAACGAAAACAGGGTGCGATGAATATATTTCTATATAAAAAAAAACATAAAATGTGCACAATGTTGATATTTTCTTGAAATACTAAATAAAATTCCTTAAAAGTCCGCACCTTTAAGATCGAATTTTATTCAAGTACTTTTAAAGCGATCGATAGTAATCTTAGGAGAAAAAGTTGTCTCCTTTTCCCGGTAATAGGAAGAACATTAGATAAGTGGAAAATGATATTAATATAAGCCGACACTCAACCCCTGTAAGCAAGGTTCAGAAATAGATGTTAGAATTTCGCTATTGTAAAATTCCATAGAAAATAGTTAGATCTTGTTTGTCTCGTAAGAAAAACAATTGTTCATTCTTTTATGAAATCTGAATTAAAAAGGTCAGCTAAAAAAAAATGAACAGTACAAATAAAAAATGTACTGTAAAAATGCGGTTAGTTGAGAATTCTTTGTTTGCAGAAGTGTACTTTGGACAAACATGTGCTTAGCCATGTTAGTTGGTCACGTTTTGCCCCCACAAATCTGACCTAATAGCAAAAAGGTGATTCTCAATATAGGAGCAAGGATTAGCAGATTAGAAGAGACAAAGTCGGGCGGAGGTTCAAGCCGTCAGCAGAGTCGGTTGGCAAGAGCTGATATGGGCAGAGGAGGGGCCCCCTCAGGGGAGAATGGGTAGAAGTTTAACCATGTAGCACTAATATGAATTCCCGACGTCGATACATTCGAGTAAATAAAGAAAATAATTGACGTGTTTTAAATAAGTACATAATCGATGATTGTAACTGTTGCCTTCGTGTAATAAAACACCAATTGACGAGAATGTGTTAATCATCTTTTTTATGAACTTAGTATATCCCCCTTCCGAGTAATGTGTCTCCCTCTCCATCATAAGCTCTGATGTAAAAGAACATTATTACACATTCCTTCAATAATGAATTCCATCTTTCACCGTCTCTCTCATCATCGTAAATACTGTATTACATGTGCCCGTTATGTGCCCTCGTCATCTCTTCATATATGATCTCTAATATGAAATCCCGATTATGGAACAGTGAGTGAGAGTATATTATCTAAAACCAAGGCTAATATTCACACAACTGATACTCAAATAGTCCAGGAGATTCCGTGACATGGCAGGTAAAGTAAGTAAAATTCAGGTCAAAGTGACGATCTTTAAAGTTAAATACAGCATCTTCCGTGCAGCATATGTCATGAATAACATTGTAAATTGATTAAGTTTTCTACTTTCGTATACGCACCTATATTAATGAAAAAACATTGTTCTGTATTTCACTATGTGCAGATCTGCGTGTTCGACAGATATATTCCCAAATTTCACAAAATATACCCACATAAATCAGAGGCATTATAAACCAAAATATGGAGATCATAGAAATGAAGAGGATAACAATAATGCACATTAATCGTTGGAATGAAATGTAAAATGCAATTTGTACTGCAATCGAAACTATTTCTATCCGCAGAAACATGCAATTACAGCTAAACATACATGTATGCCTCTCTCATGAGTATTCTCCTGTCTTTTTGCTGGCACAAAAATTGCATACGTAAATATATAGACATAAACATACATACATAAACATATATATATATACACATATATATATATATATATATATATATATATATATATATATATATATATATATATATATATATATATATTTAACTTACTTTTCTTAATTACACTTTGTCTCGGCAGCCGAGTTTAACGCAGATTTTATTTTTCTTTCAATAATCTTATTGGAATTCTTTACAATTTTTCCTTGTACCTATTCGTGAATTATTCCACAGATTTTGGTCTTCTGGATTATTTTGGGTCATCTTCCAATTACGCGATTTTCTTGGATTTTACTTGTGCGAATCGAAAGTGAACTAACTTTCTTGGATTTTACCGCCATTGGGTTCTTTACCTTTCACCAGACTATCCATTCACGTGAATTCACTTTTTTCATCCCCCTATCCCTTCTGCTTAACTTTTCTTATCAAGTAAGATCTTTGACTTACTTGCAGTTTCATAAATACTTTTGATTACAAAATCCGATCCCACATTTTCCTAATTCCTACCCTCTTATGAGAAAGAAAATATTCCTTCGAAACTCCGCGGATTAAAGACTACCCACGTATTTAGTGGTTCTTTTTCAAATTAAATGTATTTTTTAAAGTGTTTTTAAACATGCTGTATAGAGGATTTTCTCTGATATATATATATATATATATATATATATAATATATATATATAAATATATATATATATATATATATATATATATAGTTTGTTTATTATACATAAATCTTTGGTTACATTAGTGTATACATGTTTCAATAGAATTATATATATATATATATATATATATATATATATATATATATATATATATATCGAAGGAGTATAAACATTTTACATTATATTTTTTATATTCATGTATATATATGCATATATATATATATATATATATATATATATTCCTATCTACTAAATAATATATTCATCTAAAAAGATTATAATACATGCATAAGTAAATATATCCTTGCCTTTCATTATACACTGCGTCCTGTAAATCGCAATAAACTGCATATACATTACAAAATATTTGCATATTTCATAAAGGCATATTTCATAAAGGCACAACAAAAAATCAGTGCAATTTTATAATACAGCTATAATATCGAAACGTCTATCTCCGTTAAACCAAATGGCAGGATATAAATTTTATTTGGATATATTATTTTAGAGGAAGAAACGGTGAAAGATCCAATATTCAATTTAAACACATTTATAATTTTAACTATTTAATATTACAAACAAACCGGAGTAAAGTACAAGAGACATGGAAACCTGTCGATCACTTTTTTATAATAAAAAATATAGCATATGTTAATTCCATTCTGCCATTATGTCAAGTGAGAACATTGCGTAAAAAAAGATATGCATATAAATTCTAATTAATTGTGTCTAATCATTTATCAATTACTAAGTGAAGATTAGTAATCTAAACATAAGTAATGCTTGTTTCTACAGATTCCTTTAAGTTTAATTTTATTAATTAAAAAAAAAAAGTATAATTATCTTGATTTACGTCCAACTAAGAGAAGTATAGTAGCATTAATTAAAACTTGATGTAATACAGGAGAAACTGCAATTTTTTTTTTCAAACATGAGCCGGTCTAGTTTAAAAAATATTTTGATTCAATCAGTATGAGTTACCACAGAAACCGATACGAAATATATTGATTAAATGCCCAAAAGTAATTACGACACCGGCATATTCTTTTCATTGTTTGAATTCCTAAGTTTATATCCGTTGATATTTTATATGTTTTTTTTATATAGAGATGTGGTTCTCAGTTGATTAACTGTGTCTATGTCGGATATATACTTGTGATTCGAAACACTGACAAGAATATTTTGTTGTCATAGCCATAGTCACTACATACTGCTGGACAATCTTTTAATTGCGCATCCCTTAAGAACCTTGACCATCAGTAAAATTCGGCTTCAGCTAATCGCAAATACAACAAGGATTTTACGCTATAGTCATTAATGTATATATTATAATGGCTGCCATATTCATACTGGGTTTAGCTGGTTTTCGTCCAAGCGAGTATAGTGTTTCTGAAAATTGAATTGAAAATCTAAAATAAATTAATCAGGAGTTGATTGTATTTCTAGGTTTAGTTGCTTCTAAATGCTCAATGCTTAACTATAAGTAGACAATCAGAGAAAACAGACACAACCCATCATAAAAAAGCCTGCACTACGGACCCTCGAGAGAAGCCTAAGTTTATACACTATTTACAGCGTTTCAATATGGAATGTACCGAGTAAGTCATTTTTTAGAGTTCGAGCAATTGCAAATAAGTTATTCACATTGAGAATTTTTCACAAACATGCATAAGTATGGTCCACAGAGTAGCATAATATGTGTGCTTGTTTTAAGAGAGGCAAAGTCGACACTGCAATGTCCATCTGATTAAGAGTTAGTCTTTTTCAACACAAATGCTCTTAATACTCTAATCTATGTTCGATTTAGACGTGAATACCCACCTTCAGTGTTTATTGAGTCATTTTATTGTAAAATTTGTCAGATATGTTTGCAGACAAGTTTTTAATAAGAATCTGATTATTAATCAGCTATTAAACCTGAGGTATGCGATTTTGGTCAAATCTCGGATATGAATACATTTCCAGATAAAAATGTTTTTCTGATCCCCGCTGATCTCAGATCCGAGTCCTTTTTTTTCTTATCTTTTCTTTTAGAAATAATCACCGACTCTTTGTGTTTATAAAAATTGAGGCTTACCGATTTTACGGCAGGGATTATATGGTTTTACATTAAAGTCCCGGTAGAAATTATGTGTTTGATTGATTGCCTGACTGTAAATTTAAAATGGAATTGAGCAACGGCGCTACCTTTTATACTGGTAATGATAACTCGAGCCGAAGTCGTATCTGTTCTTCTGGATTGAAATAAATTGCGAATAATCATTATGATTCATGTATGGTCGGAACAATATAATTTATCTAAATGTGAATTCTGTATATCTTACAGCTCAAGAATAATGTTTACTATGACACACGCATACAAGTAATGTAAAACAGATGTTTGTATCTAATTGTTATGAATGAGTCAGTTGATAAGATATCAGGAGTGTTAAAAATGTGCGTTTATATAGGCAAGTTTATTAGGGGAGGCCAAATATGTGAGTCTGAGAATGACGTGACCGTAACATGTATAGTGTTTTCATATAAGAGTGTTTTACAACCCCCTTAATCTCCTGATAAAAAAGGATAGTGGTTGATAGAAATTTACAGCTCAATTTTAAAAGCTATTTGTGCAGTTGCACAGTACGTAGTGTTAACACGTATATAAAGTTAGTTTGATACAATCTGCATCCAATGCAAACATTGGTAAATGTTCATCTGAGTTGATAACTATCAAATCTGTTTGCACTATGCTATTGTTAAGAATGTTGTTATAATACAGATGAGAAACATACCATTCGTCTCATAGTGTAATTACCATGCACAGTGCGTTAGTTTGATTCTGATAGACCCTTGAAGCATACATGATATATATATGAAGTTTCCTTTAAGGTTATAAAACTTGCGTATTTTCTAGCCAGCAAACATACTTAATATTTCAATTAGTTGTGACATCCCGATTTATAATGAGTTCTGTTGACGGACAAACCGATACATAAAGACTTCATTCTTATTATCTTCTGTTGTATTCTCAATGGAAATTATTTCTCATGTAAAAGGAGAAAGTAAACTCCTAAACTAGCAATCATTTTTGTTTGTTGTAAACTCTTGGCACACGCGGAAAATTGAACAACAAATACTCGCTAGTAACATTTTTTTCAAAGAAACTATGTAGCGAGCTATCTAAAACAGGGCGTTATTAAAACCTTATTTTACTCTGTTTTCTCTACTAGATACGTATGTGTTTAACATTATTGTCTTGCGAATACAGTTTGCGACACCTTAATACTAGAAAAACGTTAGTGAACTGGGGAGTTAGAATTTTTATTGTCTTTCACATAAGTTCCGTGTGCTATGTTCCAACAATCACCAATGTACCTGGACTTATCTCATCAACATCAGAAAAAGTCAACATCCTAACGAGGAACTTTGCAGTAAATTCTACCTTATGCGAGCAGGGTGGCCTACACACGTATTTCCTTTTGTGCCTGAGCACACGCTGTGCGACATAAAAAATAATGTGTGTGATGTTACCAAGTTTATCAAATATCTGATCTCAACCATATTCCAAGTGCAATGCTCAAGAAGGTTAAACCAAACCCAACCCTCAGACTAAGAAAGCAGTTTAAACGTTGCTTAAGGCGAATTGGTTCCCAATACTATAAAAAAAATATCAATTATCTCCGTATTTTAAAATTTAAGCGATCGGGTATCTCTGGCTCATTGAAGACCGATAACTATTCTGTGCGCCATGATATATTTACTGAAATCTATGTTAAACAAAAAGTGATCAACCACCTAAAAATACTCAGCGATACGTAATATTGTTTCCGTTCTGCGATATCATCTGCTCATGTGATAACAGTAATCTCTCACAAGATTAGCTAATCTCTTGATATGAGTTTTCTTTAAACGGCAATTCCTCTTTGCATATCACAGGATTTTGTTAAGGTATGTCATATATTCTTCTTAAAAAGATCTCCCACTACGTTAAAGCTTGAAATGCCTTAAATATAAATAAAACATTCGATTCCATTAGATTTATAAAAGTAGGAGTGTATTAGCAGAAACCAGAAGCTCACACGAATAATGTTTGTGTTTCTCAGGGTTCTTTTGCAGCCCCATCTCTTATCCTTATCTGCATGAACAATGTTTGAAATTACTTTCTTACTGTATTCGTCGATATTTATGCAAAGTACACATTTAGCAATGGCAAGACATCCAAGGCCGATAATTTAAAAAAAAGTGCCCTGGTTCTCTCGTTTCGATCATGAGCACGTAGTTCAATTTGCGAGGAAGCCGGCTGGGAAATTTAATGCATCGAAAACTTAACTTTTCTCTTACCATCCTCAAGAGTAAATTATTTGTACATTCATTTTGGGTAAGAAATTGATGTTAAGGATGTCTTTCTCAGGCGACAGCCAATTATATTGAAATATAACATATACCGACGACATAAGCATGGGTTATCCGATTATCCTTGCAGTATTTTTACATTAAATAAATAAAAGTTTGCTTTCTTAAGTATTCAGGTACTTAATGTTAAATGTGTGTGTTTATGCAATTCACAATAATTTATTTTTCAAAAGTTCAGCGACACTTTAATATTGTTTATTAAATAAGATATAAATGTACTATAGGCAACTTTTTTTATTACAACTTTAGAAGTTTAAACACTATTTACAGCGTGTCAATATGGAATGTTCCGATTAAGTCATTTTTTGAGAGTTCAAGCAATAAACAATAGAAAAAATAAACCGAATCTTTTACAAATACCTCTAAGTTAATTCTCCGAATCATAATAAAAGCAGATATATTTTCAATTCTAAAAAGTCTTTAGAAAATATAAAACCCATAATCATACTACTAACGCTTCTTTGTTGAATCTACGATTACCCTATCTTCCGAATTTCCATGTATTATATAAGATTTCGTGCAATTAAAAACATCCACAAAACTGCTGTTTCTATTTAAGAAAACTCATAGTTAATTATACTAAAATATTACATTATAAAACCAATTAAAAAAATGAAACGTACACTTCACTAAACTCCAGACATCCACGATTAATAAAATAAGGTAGGAACCCTGTGGAACATTTTAAATTATTTTAGTTTTATAAAGTAATACGGTTAAACTTATACTTGCAATCGTAGCTGATTGGCGTAACAACCCTGTCAAGACAACGGTCGTTGTTGTTGCGTAAAGGAAGGAATGATAAACATCATATAACCATGGTATTGTTGTTGTTGTTATTTTACGATTCATAAGGAACCAATTTATAAAGTTGTTAGTCTTTCCAACTATTTCAAGTCGTTGGAAGTAATCGTGCACTTTATGCCTATTTCACAACAAGTTCCCGAAATCTTTCGCATGGGCTATCTTCGATTAAGGCTCTTAATTGATCTTTGTCAACATCCGAATTTCAATAAATACGCTACATATCTCCAAGATTCTTGTGACCGCGACGAAATTCCCTACACTATCATTGTGCTGCGCGTAAGGTACAAGTTGATGGGTCAAACGCTTCGTTGGTATCGTCAGCTGTTTTAGCTGCTTTTCGGCCTAGTTTGAAGTGATACCAGAAAAATTTTGTGAATACGCTATTTCTTTCATGTTATATTAAGCGTACGGAAACGGAGGCATAATTGCTTTAAACCGATTGTAATCAAACTGTTTGAAAGAGTGCCACTCACTCTTTAATATGATATAAGAAGTAAACGTATTATCATAAACATCTATTTGATAATACAGTATTTGAAATCAAAATTTAAAATTCCGCAAGGTCTTCCTTTTCAATCTATTACATCATATCATCTCTGTTACACACAGAGACAAAGTTCCATATATATATATATATATATATATATATATATATATATATATATATATATATATAGTCTTGGAGACATTTATAACTTTGAAAACTACACAAAATAAATATTTTTTATAAATGAATTAAACTCTTTCTTTGGAAAATAATTCTGTCAACAAGTCAATTAATAACTTGAATCGCTGCATAAAGTTGCTTTCTCGGATTAACGGTTATCAACATTTCAAGATTATCAATTTTCTCCCATGAAACCCTTTTTTTTGATACTTCATGACAAAAAAGTATATAAAACTATGCCACCGCCGCAGTATAGAAGTGTTGATCAAGCACAACCTCTCTCCAAAAAAGACGGAAAGTTCGAGTATTTTGCTCCAGATCCATTAGGCTTACTTATTATTTGTACACACCACCGTATATATATATATATATATATATATATATATATATATATATATATATATATATAACAGCAGTAGTAAAATACTGTTTACTATACTATTTAATGTAGATTTGGTATTTACTTGTTATAACGTCAATTCTATAGGGATTTTTATGTAAAATTAATATATGGCTTAAATTTTAAGAAAATGAGTTTTGCACCATCATTTATGATCCAAACTAAAAAAGAAGACTGACGACCTTGCGTTATACAAGGTAAGTCAGGGGATGCTTTAGAATGGTTCTTGCTTTCTTTGAGTAAGGGGCAGGGAGAGGGTGAGGAAGTCCTTCAAACTTCTTAGTAGTCCATAATGGCATAGTTAAGTAAATGTGTTTATGTGTATTATTCAGTTTTTGTTGACATATTCGCAGAGTTTCTTTTCCATAAAAAACATCTATGTTTTGTGACTCACTTGTATGTTTCCATCTGATTCATCAACAGATTTATATGCACACACTAGCAATTTACCGACGTAAACGTATGAGCGAATTTTGGCGTAAACGTCGGGAAACACATCACATTTACTCATGCCTTCCAAGTTACAATTCGTATCAATATGGTCACTATAGCAGCTCCTTTTTACTGGCTAAATCGACTGTGATCCACAGGTCTAAATAGCTCATATATAAGTTACAAGTCTGTAAAAGAAATCTGACCTGTGTACTTTGTTAGAGACCATTACACAGGAAGACAAACAGACAGACGAGGGTACTTATATATATATATATATATATATATATATATATATATATATTAATATGTGTATATATAATATATATAAGTGTGTATATATATATAAATATATATATATATATATATATGTATATAAGAAAGAGAGGAAGAGAGAGAAGGGGAAGGTCGCAGATGAAAATATTGAGTTAAAGTTACAGTTATTTAGGGCAAATTAATCAATATCTGTATACCGTTGATACACAGGAAAATCTGCTTGCCAGTGTAATGACGTGCGTTTATATAGCCGTACATTGGGTGTGTTGTAGTCTCAAACAACACCTGATTAATTCCGATCATCTAAACGTAGAACTCGATAATAATTGCTTGCCATCGGTAAACTGAATAATAAACGCGAGATTCCGTTAACACACTGTCCAATCGATCAAGCGATGGGTTCGCAACGCGTTTCTCAACGATATAAACTCCAAAGTCTCCAGGATTTAAAACTCTTAGTGTCAACGCTGCACCTCACGTCGCACGTCAACTGGTTACGTATTGAGTGATGGACAATCGTATAAAAGCTGACGCTGAAGTTTTTAATTCCACATCAGCACATCAAAGTCATCTCAATTCATCTTACAAAAAAAATAAAATAAAATAAATGAATAATTCAATGAAACAGCCGACCACCGTTAACACTTTACGACTTGCTCATTCTGAACTGAAACGCCGGAATAGCATGTGTAAATGTAAGATACGGCTTAAAAATTCACGAAACTAATAATTTTAATAGAGTTTTTTTCTAATTGTCCCAGAGCTTGTGGATAGGATTTGATTAAATATTAAATGAATTAAGTAGTCAAATATTGCTTGCGGTGAATTCTTACATGCCCAAATACAGGTTAGGTGGGCGCAGTTTATCATATATATATATATATATATATATATATATATATATATATATATATATGTATATATATAAGGAATACGTATATTCCAAATGTATTACTAAAAACGGGTGAAATAAGTTCCGTAACAAATTATTATTATTATTATTATTATTATTATTATTATTATTATTATTATTATTATTATTATTATTATTATTTTTATTATTATTATTATTTTTATTATTATTATTATTATTATTGGCTCTCATGGAGCTTTCACACAAGTCAACAAACGATCTGATTGGAAACCTGTGGTATTCTCTGGAAGCTGAGTGGCAACAAGTCTCCCCAGACGTCCAGACCTCTCCACATCCTTCGATAGTATTTGCAAATGAATTTGCATCATCGCAACATCCGCTTACCATTGATTTCTCGCTGGTAGTGGGCATTGGTTTATGCTGGAATTTGAGATGCACTAAGCCTCCCCAAGGTCCCAGTTCTCTTTGCGCTTGTCCAGACGAGTTCTGGTTGGCGCTCTCCTCGGTCTTTCAGTCCTTATTGACCCTTCTCGGCCCTTTGGTACAATTTTTTTTGGGGGAGGGGTCAGTGATGAAACAATGGGGGGGACTGCATGATGGGAGGTGTAGAACTTGTAAATATGCAGTTTCGGTGTTCTTCATTCCCTGTAACGCTTATTCGTTATATTGTCTTGTATTATTCTCCGCATTCAAGGGGTTTCCTTAATATTTCAGTCGTTTTCATTATCGTTAGTCGTTGTACTTTTGCAGTTATTCCTCTGATTCAAATTTCTGACATTCTTTTTTCGAAGTTTTTCGGGATTGTTCCTAGTGCTTCTACTATTATCGGTACTATTTGGACTTTCTTCATCAATAAACTCCCTTTTAACTCTCTGGCTAGGTCTGTGCATTTGCATCGTTTCTCCTTTTCTTTCATACTCACACTGTGATTAGCTGGGACTGCAAAGTCCACGATTAGACAGTATTTTCTTTCTTGTAAATTATTACGGCACCTGGTCTTCTTGCTTGGATGGGTTTCTCCGTCTGTATGTCCATGTCCCATAGGATTTTGTGGTTCTCGTTTTCGAGTGCTGTTGGGGATTTATGCTTGTACCATTTGTCTGTACGCTCAAAATGCAGTCGTTTACACAATTCCCAGTGTACCAAACTCCCCACTTGGAAATGCCTGTTTTTGTATTCCATTTGAGCAAGTTTGCTGCATTCGCTTACTATATGGTTTATGTTTCGTCTCTTTGTCCACAGAGTCTGCATTTGCTGTTTTCTTGTGTTTTATAGATCCTTGCTTTTATATGGTTGGTTCTTATCAAGTTATCTTGTTCTGCAGTTATTAGAGATTCAGTTTCTCGGTTTATGTGTCCTTTTTGCATCCATGTCAAGGTGTTTTCGTAATTCTCCTCTTTTGTCATTCTTTTGAATCTTCCGTGGAGTTGTTTCTCTTCCCACTTCTGTTTTGTCGTTTTGTCGTTGTTCTCTCTGTTTTCTGTTTTGTTTTTTTTCAGTGTCTCTCGCTGCCATAATTATTCTTTCAGTGTTTTGCATTATGTATTTTTCTAGGTCTTTTGTCGTGTCCTTCACACAGTCTTCTACAGAGACAGCCCCCTCCCACCGTCTTGTCTATTCACGTAGAGTCTGTCAATATCTTCCTTTAGGTGTAGTGCATTATACATAGTCATGAGTTTCCTGTTTTCTGGTCGAGTTGTCTCAGTTCTTCTTTTGTCCACCCTATAAACGGCCCAGAGTATCTTACTAATGATACTGCCAACTCATCAATACATTTTATTAGGTTTCTACTATATAATTTAGTTTTCAGGAGTTTTCTTGTTCTCCTGAGGTATTCCTTTCCAACTTTCTCTTTCATTTCTGTTGCCTTGATGGTGTCCGCTTCCAGAATTCCCAAGTATTTATAGTCGTCTTGTTTCCCTAGTGCCGTCATTTCTGTTTGGTTGGGTAGTCCCATGCCTTCTGTCGTTTCCAGTTTTCCCTTTCTTATAACTAGTTGTGCGCACTTTTTAATTCCAAATTCCATTTGGATATCTTGGCTGAAGATTCTGGTAGTGTAAATTAGTGTCTCTAGCTGCTTTTCGGTCCTTGCAAAAAGTTTCAGATCGTCCATGTACATCAGGTGGTTCATTTTTTCCTCTGTATTGGAGAACTTGTATCCGGCTTGGCACTTTCTCAGAATACTGTTCAAGGGCATTATGGCTATGATGAACAGCAGTGGTGATAGCGAGTCTCCTTGGAAGATGCCTCTTTGTATGTTAATTTCTTTTATATGTTGTCCATCAGCTGTCAATTCCAGTCTCCATGGTTTCATTGCATTTTCTATTACGTTATTGATCCTGCTTGGTATTTTATACATTTTTAGGCATTCATGCTTGGGGGATCCTGTCGTACGCTTTTTGTAGTCGATCCATGCCATGGCTAAATTCTTTCTCCTCCTTTTTACCTCCTTTAGGATCTTTTGATCTATATATAACAGGTCATGTGTTCCTCTTTTTCCTTTTTGACATCCTTTCTGCTCCTGGGGATGCGTCCACGGTTATTCAGGGAGTAGTAGATTTGTTCCCTCAGTTGTCCTCTCAGCATCTTCCACATAGTTGGTAAGCACGTGATTGGCCTATAGTTGCTAGGGACGGTTCCTTTCTCCGTATCTTTCTGTAGCAGTATGGTTCTACCTTTTGTCATCCAGTCGGGTACGCTTGCTTCCTGTACATATCTTCTCAGGTGTTGGGCTAGCCTTTCGTGTAAGGTTGTGAATTTTTTGAACCAGTATGCATGTATCCCATCGTGCCCTGGTGTTCTCCAGTTTGCCATTTTTCCTATGGTTTTCTTTAGGATTTCCTTGCTGATTTCATTAACTGTTCCTTCTATTTGTTGTAACTTTTCTTTCGTGTCTTTCAGCCACTCGGCATTTCTATTGTGGTCTCGCCGCTCTTCCCATATTTTACTCCAGTAGAGTTTTTTTTTCTGTCGGATTTGGTTGTTCTGTTTTTGTTTTTCCTCCGTTCAAATTTTGGTAGAATTGGCTTCCATTAGTTTCAAATGTTCTGTTTTGTTTGCGTTGTTCAGATTTATATCTATATCGTCTCAATCTCGCTTCTTTTGCTTTAGTTTTTGTTCCAGTTCTCCATGTTTCTTGTTTCGCCTCTCCCTGTCAGTTACATTTCCATTATTCCGTTTTTTCCACATTTCTTTCTTCCTATTTGGGTTTCTAGTCTTATTTCCCATCCAGGTTTTGTTGGTCCGCTTGTCCTCGGTTGTTTTTTCTGATTTAAGTCTCATACTTGCCATTTTGGCGCCTGCGTAATACAGGTTGTTTAAGTCTGTGATTGTGTTTGTTGGGATATGTGGGAGGAGTTTGTTTACATTCTCTGTTTCAGTTTTTAATTTATTCTGTTCTTGGTTCTTTAACGATGTAAGCTTTGTTTTTTCTTCGTTCATCAGCTGTATTATTTTGTTTATTTCATTTGCTTCATTCTCTATTAGTTCTGTTTCATTGTTCTCGGTAGGATTCGTTCTTTGTTGGTCCTCGGCCTATATGTTTTTACTTGTGAGACTTCAACTTGTGGGGTTGCTCTACGTGTGGTTCCGTTGGGGGATACTTCATTTATTTTTCGCTGGATTTCTGTTAGTTCTAGTTAAGAGAGTCAGCCTTTCTTGAGTAACAGTCTTGCTTGGTCTGCAATACTTTGTTCTGTCACTGGATAGGTCCCATAGTTCTTTCATTTGTTTCCAGTAACATCCATATCTATATTTAGAATGGCTTCTATAGTAGCATTCTATTACGAGTCTGTTCTCCTTTGTTGTCCATTTCTTTCATCGGTTGTTTTTCTTTTGATTGTTATCATGACTGTGTTGTGTTTGTTCGGTATCATTTTGTTCCCTAAAATTAGAAGTTATACTTACCTGTTCAGCGTCCATGTTTTGAGTTTCTGAAACTAGAAAGTTGGCCAACTTCGCATGATGACGACCGGGTCCCCCATGCTAGCCACCGAAGGAGCACCCGCCGATAATGACACCCAGATCTTTCTTCTGGGTCCGAAGGTTTGGATTATTTATAATTGACATTTTTCATGATTTGGTGTTGTGGCAACACCGAGCCCAGAATCGTTTTACCTGTTGTTCTGATGCAGGGATAGTGTAAAGATCCTGTGTATCCAAGAGGTATCGTGCACTATCACACATACATATGGGACAAAGAAAAGTAAATAAATAAGAAAATAAAAAAATAAAATAAATAAATAAAATTTAAAAAAAATAGATAGATAAAGTAATAAACTAAGTAAAAGTCGAAAAAGTAAAAGTCGAAAGTCATGCCCCGAAGATAGGTCTACCTTACACCATACAATTTAGGTGCTGGAAATGTATGGGAAAAGAGGAGGAGGGCAAAATTCCCCGCCGCTTTGGTAGTATTTAATTCCCTCGTTCAAAGGCGAGGCAAATTTCTACGTCAATATCGGAAGACGTCTGGTTTCTGTTATAAATTCGGACAAACTTATTATTATTATTATTATTATTATTATTATTATTATTATTATTATTATTATTATTAATGTTATAATTGTAATAACATATTTTCAAAATGTAATCATTTTGAATGGGGTGAAATAATGTAGTCAGTATTCTGTTTCGCAAATGCTTTAAATAGCAAATTATTTACGATTATATTAATAGGACGGACTTTGATACTCACTTTGGAAACATCTAAACACATTTTAACATGCTTACGGTGGGATATCTTCTTGTGACGCTAATTGAGACATTGTGTGATTTAAATTTTAATGTCTTTCCTAGAATAATTTTAAGAAACTTTCTCAGCCTCCAATGTCTACAATTAGTATTAATCTTTCGTCTCCAGTTTTGAAAAAAAATTGCTATTTTATCCATTTATTATTAAATCGTTTTTCACCCCCCACCCACACACCCACACACACACACACACACTTATATATATATATATATATATATATATATATATATATATATATATATATACATATATATAGTAATGTAATTGATAATTTAAAATTCAAATTAAAATAAAAATCAAAAATCTGTTTCATAAGAAGGAACCCAACAGATGAATATTTTGTACGATCGTTTCGGAAACGATGTGTTTAATGCCATATACATTAAGTCATGGACAATTATTTTGACATACAGTTATTTTTTTAACAAAGTCTCCTCATAAGCAAAAGTATCGGGTGTTTTTGTTGAAAAAATATGTAAAAATTATTGTCTATGACTTAATGTCTATCGCAATAAACACACCGATTGTGAAACGATTCAATAAATCATTTACTTTGTTGTGTTCCATCTTATGAAACATATTTTTAATTTTTAATTTTAATCTGAATTTTAAATTGTCAATCACATTACTAAATATTAAAGTAGCCCTAGGATATTTGCCTATCGAGCTTATAATATATCTGCATTACAACGAGCAATTTTTCCTCTTGTGTTGCAATTAAATTAGTAATTTAAGTATCACATTAAAATACAATCTGCTTTTTAGACTACTGTTCTTACTCCCTTTAAATTATATATATATATATATATATATATATATATATATATACAAAGAGATAGAGATACGAGAAAGAGTGAGAAGATAACACCGAATGAATAAGAGAAAACATATATATAAGTCACCTATATGGAAAATAGTTGGAAAATAGTCAATACTTCTATGTAATTGACATGCCACACCCGATGGCATCACTATGCGTTTAGAAACGTTATAACTTCGCAACTTCCAAACATTGAACCTATAGTGTCACCGGTGTACCTCACATCGCTCGTCAACTGGATTCATACTGAGTGATGTGCACTGGTGTAAAACATGACGCTAAACCTATAAGCTCTATATCTGCAAACTATTCATCTCAGTCCGCTTAAAAACAGAAGAAAAAAAAGAATAATGTAATTAAACATGCGAAATTTATTAATCTTTTATAAAACTTTACTCCGTACTTGAGCGTAGCATTATGAAATATAAATTGCGGATCCTGGTAAACATTTTCGTGGACGTCAATGCTGTAATAAATATCCAGAAACTGCTTCAGAACATGCTGAAAGGGATTGAACTAAACATTAACTGAATTAACTATGAAAGCTAGCACGCGGTGTAATAACTTAATTGTCAACCGGCGTTTTAAGAGAGTACACTTTATCATATATTTGAATATGAAATAAAGGCGGTCGATATTTAATACATATTTGTGTAAAATATCGCAGCATTACTTTATTATTGAAAATAGCACGTAGAGCTGATGTTGCTCAGGATTTAATGATTACCACCGAATGTTCAACAATCTCCATTTCTCTTGCAATCGGGATCGCCGAAAAGATATAATGTTCAAGCAAATATATAGATTGCATGCTCTATAAAGTATTTCACGGCCGTACGTCGAAGGTGAAGCGGTAGGTGTCTTCCGAACAATGCCTTAGTCCCCATCATATTGTTGTCTACATTGCAATATTGCTAACCTAATATGGATTTTACAAAAATCTAGTTCATCATAGGTTATTGCGGTTGTAAATATGACTATTTATCAATACATACTATTATTGATATGTTACCAATATTAAAGAGCGAACGACTCACTTACATCATCTTGTGCACGGCAAGTCCTTCACAGATATAATGATGACTAAGAATACTAAGTATGATATTCTATGTAGACGAGCCACACTATAAAAAGGTGAGTCATGTCTTCCACTATCTAAAGATTTCGAAAAGCAGCAATACCTAATGAGATTTTAAACCCTGTTATAGCTGGCCATATATAGAATTGATACAAATAACTATCTGCCTTTGCAGTACAAAGTTTAAAGTACAGATAGAGGAGAATCGTCGAGAGTGAGACGACTCATAAAACAGTTTATTTCTGCGTGACGAAATAAAAACTAATACAAATTTATTAAATATTGGAACCATCTATTTTTAATAATCGATGCTATGTGATATATTACCAATAACATAGGGAGTAAAGAAGTCGAACAAATGTATTGTTACATTAAGTAGAAAAATGTGTACTCCTTACTGATACATTTCAAACAAAGATTTAACTCATTATAAAGAATCTCGTGTGTATGATTCCTATTTTATTTGTTAACAATTAGTTTAAAAGGTTTTAGTTAAAACTATTTACACGCAGAAATGGAGACACACACAAACACACACACACACAAAGATATCGGAAGACATTGTCACAGCAAAAAAATCTGGTTTCGCATGACCTTCTATTAAACACCTCGAATTTTAACAATAGCATATGCTAATCTATAGGAACCTTTTCTTATTAAACCTGGATTGTTCTAAATAAATTGAATTCAATAAACTAATGAAAAATCATACTAGAATTTTCCCATTCGAAATCGCTATGTTTGCAACTACAATATTGCCAGAAGAACACTTTGTTCTTGCTCCATATATTTCTCTTATGTTTAATCGGTTTGAAAAAAGACTCTGCTATAAATTCCAATTAGGAAATTATATTTTTAATGTGTGATACGTTATTACATAATGAGTTTCAAGTTTATTTAATCTCTTTTGGATAATTGGCCTAAGAAAATATGATAAATTGCAAAACTTATTTTTTCTTTGCATCATGCAGGTAGGTATTTATTCCATGAGATTGAATGTTAAATCCTCAGTGATAAAATATAGAATTATTCAGGACTTATAGCCGACGGAATGCGATCCCCGCAGATAAACTAAAGGTTCTATTTGAAATTAGGTATGTATTCACGAGTTCCACCTAACAATTCCTGATTGTATATACCGACAGGTTATCGAAAGTGCAAGCGAGCGAAACATTGAACAAATCTTACTAAAGATGAAATAATTTTTCGAAGAATCGAAACAATACGAAAGTCAATATCCATATCAAACGTATAGAAACGTGCTGTAAATTTGATATCGGCATTGATTCGAAGATTTGAAAAGAACCAATTATTAAACAATATTTTGGAAATGTTTCAAGCGGTTGTGCCTACAATGTATATTCATGTTTTTTTTTTACTAAACATTCGATTCTTCCGATATCAATCGATATTTTCTCTCAAGTTAAAACAGATTAGTAACATTAATTTGTTTTACATGAAATGATATAAGTAAAAAGAAGCATTATGTGTAATGTATTGTTATAAAACTGATAATAAGCTAGGAAATTATTTATGATTATTATAACGTTATACTAACTAATTCAAAATGAGTTGTCATTTCAACAATGATGCTATTAAAGAAAATCTTGTAAGTCAGGGTATTGTACTTAGCTTGTATTCAAACCAAGCAAGATGCGCCTAAACTTGCAGCATCGTAAAATACGCTTAATTGTATTTGTTTTTAATATTTATTTCATATTTATATCCAAAACTAACACACTATTGAATATTATATAGTGTTGGCTTCAAAATTTTAAAATGTCATTTTGTTTGCATTTAGTAGAACAGAATTTACATTATTTTAACTCTCCAGCCGCTCCCGTTTGTGTTTGAAACAACCACATGGAAAATTATAAACATGTAAAATTAAATGACAAGATATGATTGAAGTTTTCATTCGTAAATCAATAGAATTATGTCAGCACGTTATAATTTGTACTGCTTTTGTTAATTTCAGTGTTATGTAACAGTTAGTTTAAAAAGTTTAGGTAAAAATATTTACACGTTATAATTTGTACTGCTTTTGTTAATTTCAGTGTTATGTAACAATTAGTTTAAAAAGTTTAGGTAAAAATATTTACACGTTATAATTTGTACTGTTTTTGTTAATTTCAGTGTTATGTAACAATTAGTTTAAAAAGTTTAGGTAAAAATATTTACACGTTATAATTTGTACTGCTTTTGTTAATTTCAGTGTTGTGTAACAATTAGTTTAAAAAGTTTAGGTAAAAATATTTACACGTTATAATTTGTACTGCTTTTGTTAATTTCAGTGTTATGTAACAATTAGTTTAAAAAGTTTAGGTAAAAATATTTACACGTTATAATTTGTACTGCTTTTGTTAATTTCAGTGTTATGTAACAATTAGTTTAAAAAAGTTTAGGTAAAAATATTTACACGCTATAATTTGTACTGCTTTTGTTAATTTCAGTGTTATGTAACAATTAGTTTAAAAAGTTTAGGTAAAAATATTTACACGCAATAATTTGTACTGCTTTTGTTAATTTCAGTGTTATGTAACAATTAGTTTAAAAAGTTTAGGTAAAAATATTTACACGTTATAATTTGTACTGCTTTTGTTAATTTCAGTGTTATGTAACAATTAGTTTAAAAAGTTTAGGTAAAAATATTTACACGTTATAATTTGTACTGCTTACTGATACATTTCAAACAAAGATTCAACTCATTATAAATACTCTTTTGTGTATGAGTGTTATTTTTTGTTAATTTCAGTGTTATGTAACAATTAGTTTAAAAAGTTTAGGTAAAAATATTTACACGTTATAATTTGTACTGCTTACTGATACATTTCAAACAAAGATTCAACTCATTATAAATATTCTTTTGTGTATGAGTGTTATTTTTTGTTAATTTCAGTGTTATGTAACAATTAGTTTAAAAAGTTTAGGTAAAAATATTTACACGTTATAATTTGTACTGCTTACTGATACATTTCAAACAAAGATTCAACTCATTATAAATATTCTTTTGTGTATGAGTGTTATTTTTTGTTAATTTCAGTGTTATGTAACAATTAGTTTAAAAAGTTTAGGTAAAAATATTTACACGTTATAATGTGTACTGCTTACTGATACATTTCAAACAAAGATTCAACTCATTATAAATATTCTTTTGTGTATGAGTGTTATTTTTTGTTAATTTCAGTGTTATGTAACAATTAGTTTAAAAAGTTTAGGTAAAAATATTTACACGTTATAATTTGTACTGCTTACTGATACATTTCAAACAAAGATTCAACTCATTATAAATATTCTTTTGTGTATGAGTGTTATTTTTTGTTAATTTCAGTGTTATGTAACAATTAGTTTAAAAAGTTTAGGTAAAAATATTTACACGCAGAAATGGACACACACACACACACACACACACACATATATATATATATATATATATATATATATATATATATATATATATATATATATATATATACACTGGTTTATTTACATAAAATATCGGAGGATATTGCCACAGTAAAAAATCTGGTCTCGCATGAACTTCTATTAAACACTTCGAATTTTACCAATAGCATATGATAATCAATAGAAACCTTGTCTTATTAAATCTGGATGGTTTTAAATAAATATACTTACATAAACTAAAGAAAAATAATACTAGAATGTTCACATTCGAAATCACCGTATTTGCAACTAGATCATTACCTCGAAAAAATACAGTTTCTACTTGCTCAATGTGTTTCTCTTATGTTTAATTGGTTTGAAAAAACTTTGCTATTCCAATTAGGGGATTATATGTTTAATGTGTGGCACGGCATTACATGATTAGTTTCAATTTATTTAATGCCTGCTGGATAATTGGCTTAAAAACTATGGTAACCTTGCAAAACTTTAATTTTTCTTTGCTTTATGCAGGTATGTATTTAGTCTATGAGACCGAATGTTAAATCCTCAGTGAAAAAATATAGAATTATTCAGAACTTATAATCGACAGAATGCAATCCCTGCAGATTAACTAAAGATTCTATTCAAAATCCCGTGTATATTCGCGAGTTCCACAGAAAAATCCCCGATTATATACACCGACAGGCTATCGGAAGTGTAAGCGATCGGAACATTGAGTAAATCTTACTAAAGGTGGAACTAGATTTCGAACATCGTAATAATACGAAAGTCAACACTATATCATGTAGAACTTTGCTGTAAATTTGATATCGGCATTGGTACGAAGATTTGAAAAGAATCAATTATTAAACATTTTTTGGTAATGTCTTAAGCGGTTGTGCCGACAATGTATGTATTATTTTTTTACAAAACATTATATTCTTCCGATATCAATCAGTACTTTCTTTCTTCAAGTAAAAACTGATTAGTAACATTAATTCGTTTTACATGAAGTCAGATAGGTAAACAGAAGCATTACGTGTAATGTATTCTTATAAAAATGATAATAAACTAGGTAAATATGTATTAATTATTATAACGATATTCTGATTCGAAATGAGTTGTCATTTCAACAATGATGTTATTGAAATTAAATCTTGTAAGTTAGGGTATTGTACTTAGCTTGCATTCAAACCTAGAAATGTGCGACTAACCTTATAGCATCGTAAAACACGCTCAATTGTATATGTGTTTAATATTTATTTCATATTTATATGACAAGACTAACTCATTATTGAATATTATATAGAGCTTTGTTCTAAAGTTATAAAGGTGATTTTGTTTGTACTAATTGAACAGAATTCACATTATTTCGACACACCAGCCGCTCCCCTTCTGTTTCAATGGAAAAGTATAAACATGTAAAAATAAACGACAAGATATGATTGAATTATCCATGCGTAAATATATATATATATATATATATATATATATATATATATATATATATATATATATATATATATATATATATATATAATTATGTCAAGCCGTTTAAATTTGTACTCCTAACTGATGGGTTTTAAACAAAGATTTAACGCCGTATAATGAATCTTTTGTGTATGCTTTTCATTTTTTTGTTAATTTCAGTGTTATGTAGCAATTAGTTTAAAAGGTTTTAGTTAAAAATATTTACACGCAGAAACATATATATATATATATATATATATATATATATATATATATATATATATATATATATAATGGTTTATTTACATAAAATACGGAGAAAATGCCACAGTAAAAAATATGGTCTCGCATGAACTTCTATTAAACACCTCGAATTTTATAATTAGCATATGCTAATCAAGA